>NC_056731.1:27280696-27580696 GCF_019279795.1 Protopterus annectens
TCTCCCCAGGAGTTTAGCTGCATCAGATCCCCCTTCAACACTTTCCTGAATAAGTGCACCCATCCTTTAATTATCTTTGCCTTTTGTAAATCCCAGAACTCTAGTGGGATTCAGTCACTCCACGGTGATTTGCCTTTGGCCATTCTAAGCCACATTTGCTTCACTTCCTCCTCCCTTATAGGCTTAACTGTCCCTTCCATCTCCTCTTCACTCAGTTTTATCATTCCTTCCACACTCTCCTCTATTTATTCCTCAGTGCTTTCCTCTCTTTTCCGTAAGTCCTCACTATATAGATCTCAGTAATATTGCCTAAATTCATCCAAGATTTCATCTTGTTTCACCAGTGTATCCTCACCCTCTTTTTGTGCATATTTCATAAAGTCCTCTCTCCACTTCTTGTTGTTTCAATTGCGCTGCTAAGGCTTTGGTTGCAAGCGGCCTCTCACTGAAAAAGTTCCTATACCGCTACTCTTATCTTCCAGATCCTTTCATCCTCCCATCTTTGGAGTCTTTGTCTAATTTCTTTTTACTCTATTAGAAACTCCCTTTAGCCCTTTGTCTAACCTTTTGCAGATCCACCAACTCCTTAAACATCACTTTTCTATTCCTCATCCTATAATTATCTTCTGTCTATATTCTCACTTAAATAATTTCTCTTATGTGGTTTTTCTTCTCTTCCCAATCCCTTCCACTCCTTTTAATGTTTGACAACAATCTTCTGTTGATGTCTGCTTTATCCCTTTGTATTTTTCTCTGTTATTCTCTAGTATATATGTCAGAAATCTCCAGTGTTCCTCTAGCCTACTCTGTTCATTCACTACCACACATAACGCAATCATAGCATGATTAGAAAACAGGAGCGACACAACTTTCTTACCCGTAACCCAGTGAGAATGCTCCAAAGTAATATATGACCTATCTATTCTAGACCCAATACCATGTCTTGGGAAATATTATGTATAACGTTTAGGCTCCTTTTTACCCCCCAATGAGCAGCTAAATGTTGACACTTCCTACTGACTCCAAATAACATTGAAGGAATTTACGCTTACTTGATAGTCTCTTTTTTCTTGGTCCTGTATTTACTTGGTTTCTTGCCACTATGATGTTCCAATCCCTGCCTGCAACTTTAGTATCTTTCCCATTATTTCTTTGTTTGTCTTTTGACATTGCTGGGGGATATACACTGAAAATATCATATATTTATGCCCTTCATAAAGCCCTTTGATACATACATACCTGCCCCACTATCCTCCATCTTATCCAGGATTTGCATTGGGAAAGACCTCTTAATAAGTAAGGACACCCCTCTCTGCTTCTTATTTTCCCAACAGGCATTAGCAATTATCAAGCAACAGTCCCCTTGTAATACCTTTTGCATGCTTTGAGTAAGATGTGTCTCTTGAATTGCAAGAAACTGTGCCCTTGTTTTCCATAAGTGATGTAATATCCGCTCTCTCTTATTCCTTGCTCCTAATACATTAACATTCCAAGTACAAACACTTATGACAAGAAAATTCCTTAAAGTCTTTAAACTTTTTTCCTCTTCAGTTTCTCCGCATATTTCTTCATTAATAAATTTTTGGTGAGAACCCTTTTGAAACTTTTTCATAACACAACTTGCCACTAAAGTCTTTCCAACCTTGGTAATTATAAACATATTTACTAAATTGACTGTCCTTACATTTCTTGAGTATGTGACATGCGCCATTTTCCATACTGCTGCCATAACTATGACTGCATTTCAGCCTCATGGAAACCTCTGTTTACCATCTCTGCCCATTTGTTTCACTTGCCCATATAATCAATGCCATATTCATATTGATTTCCTACTTCTCATACTCTAAATATTTCTGCTTCTTATCTATTCTTAAATTAAATTATGACTCACATTAAAGCTCATCATTCTATGAGTGTAAAACCTATCTTCATGTACCCCTGATGTGAAGTTGTTCAATCTCGCTGTTCATTCTTCACTGATGGGTTCGGAGCCGATCCTCTGCTCCGACACGGCCGACTAGCAATCTCAAAGTTTTCCAGTAAATCGAGACTCAACCCCTTATCCCACAATGCACTGCTGGAATTACCCCAGATCTAGTTTGCCAAGGCACGGATCTCTCAGTTTCCAATGTTGCTCGAGACTGTTGTGGGAATTTTCAACTTTCAGCAAATTTTTCTATTTGAATTTTATATCTTTATACTGTTATATATAATAATATTTTCTAGTTAGCAGATTTTTTTCTGTGTTTTTCCCCCTTTCCCAGTAAAATCTTCTGATTACTTTCAGCCTCTTGGCCTTGGGCCTTTTCTTACAGCTTGTTAGATTAGTATTGCCCCTTGGGCTTTTGATATTGGTTTACTAGTTGCCTTTTTGGGCTGTTTGTGCTGTCTTTTGCTGTTTGTAGTTAATTAGATTTTTCCTCTCTAACTTGAACTATCTATATAGTTAAATAGTGTGACTGTTCTTGTGAATTGTTTTTCAGGTAGTTAGTATTATGTTGGAAGAAAAGGAAAAGCATCCAAAGTCTGGGTTCAAAAAGTGCCCCGACTGCGGACAAAAGATGTCAGTTACGGATGCCCATGTGCAGTGTGCGTACTGTTTGGGTGAGGTGCACCTACAGAAGTCATGTAGTATCTGCCACTCCTTTTCCACTCGAGTGCTTGCAGAAAGGAAGAGGAAGTTAATTGACAGGGGTATTATCAAACACCCTTTCTCAGAGGCATTGTCTGACCAGGATGGGGCCAGCAAATTGTCCAAATCTTCCTCAGAATCCAGATCAAAGAAGGGGAAAAAGTTGGGACTTCGGCTCCACTGACTTCGGAGCTGACAGTCTGTACTTTTCGGACCCGGGACACTGCTCTGGAACCGGTTGCCGAAAAACCTCCCTCTCTACTGCTCCATCTGTTCACTCCTCCAGGTCTTCGGTCAGCCTGTCCGATCTGGATATGGACCGGCTGGTTCAGAAACTCTTAAAGGCACCAGGCCTAGCTAAATTGCTGTCGGCTCAGACCAAACCATCAGAGCCGAGGACCATTACTCCTGAATTGTCTGCTCCTCCTCCGAGCCAAACCGGACCTTCGTAGCCAGAGGAGGCTGACCTGATGATTGTGGATCCATTGGAGCAGACACCTGCTCCAGTGTTGTCTGCTCCATCTGCTCGGACATCCTCAGCGCTGACCAGGGACTCTAGGAGCCAACACTCTCCGGTCAGATCCGGGTAGAATAGTCGCATTGACTTGTCGGTGTCGACTCTTCCTCTCTGGGCTTCGGCTTGGGTGAGCTCGGCTCCTACCTCGGGCTCAGAGCCCAAGGCTTCGGTGTGGGAGGGGATCGTGGCTCCTGATCCTTCGACCCCTTCTCATCGGAGCCGTGGTGCATTCGAAGTCATGAGGCAAGTGTTGTCTCCTAAGACTTCCTCATCTCAAGGTCTGGCCTCTTCCTCCCCTAAAGTGCCCGTGTCAGTTTCTGTTTCCTCATTTTCCTCTGTTTCCTGATTATGCAAGAGGAGGCATTTGGACTCCCCACAGGAATCTCTAACATCAGACATTGACTTGGATGAATCAGAAGGGTCCCCTAGATCCCCCTCTGAGGACATCTCCTTTGCGGAGATTCTTGAAATTCTTAGGCAGAGGGGTGATTGGCAGTCCAAGAGCCCTACTGAGGACGAGTCAGTTCTCCTGAAGGCATTCGGGTCTCAACCTTCCACCTCTTGGTGTCTCCACCCTACGATGAGCTTATGGATCTGGTCTCACGTAGGGTGTGGGAGTCACAAGAATCTATGGAACCTGTTCCTAGGAGGCTTAATAAGTTTATCCCCCCCCCCCCATAGATAAGTCCTTTTTGACCAAGGGAGTCCTTGTTGATGCCATGGTGGTGGCGGCAGCCACCAAAAAGGAAATGTCTGAGACTTCCACGTCTATCCATCCTCCTAACAGAGAATCTAGGATCATGGATAGATATGGGAAACGCATGTTTAGTTCAGCGACTTTCTCACTCAGATCACTGAACTACTTGACCCATTTTACCGGACTGCAGAGAGATCTCCTTAAGGAGTTGGGAGATGCTCTTCAGGGTGCTGTAGCTACGAGTGCATCCGACAAAGTTGCTACCCAGCTCGCTACCCTTAATTCGATAGTCAACTCGTCCATGCGTCTCGTATCTTACACAGCTGATGGTTCGAGTAGAGCTGCAGGTACAGGAATTGCTCTTCGTAGGCATGCCTGGATGCGACTCTGTTCCTTCGCAGAACCCTTCGTCTTCCTTTACGAATACCCCGTTTGACAGCTCATCCTTGTTTGGGGCAAAGGTGAAGGAGACTTTGACCAGGTGTGAACAAGAAGGAAAGACTCTGTCTGCCATCAGAGTCCGTTTTTCCACCCCCACTCGACCCTTTCCTAAAGGTCAGCGGGGAGGAAAGATATGGTTCCGGAAAGCCCAAGGAGCCTTTCAAGACACACGTGGAGAGCCCCCCTCCAGAGGCAGAGGAGGGGGTTACAATGGAAAACGCCGCCCTCGCGGCAGAGGGGGTCCGCAACACCAGGGTGACAGAGATCACTTCTCTGGTCAGTCCTACCAGCGCTCCTGAAGGGAGGCCTGGCTGTCCTACTCTGGAGACAGTCGGGGGTTGCTTGTCATTGTACCCAGAAGCCTGGCTAGATATAACAAATGACAATTGGGTACAAAGTTTCATTTCCAGAAGGTATTTCATACCGTTCTCCACTCAGCCCCTCCCCGTCAAAAAATCCCAGACATTCCACCCAGTCACCAGGAACAAGCAACAATAGAGGTACGCTGATTGCTAGAAAAAAAAGAGTCATCCAGCCAGTCCCGGCAGACCAAACAGGATTCGGAACTTACTCAAGATTCTTTTTGGTTCCAAAGAAAACCGGGGACTGGAGACCTATTTTGGATGTCAGCAGACTCAACCAATTTGTGAGGAAAGAGAAGTTCCGAATGGTCACGCTACAGTCCATGCTTCCCTTTTTAGGAAAAGACGGATGTGCTCGATCGATCTCAAGGATGCGTACTACCACATAAAGATGGCCAGACCATCCAGGGATCACCTGCATTTCTGGCTGGGAGCCAATCATTATCAATTTCGAGGTCT
This sequence comes from Protopterus annectens, assembly GCF_019279795.1. Classification (NCBI taxonomy): domain Eukaryota; kingdom Metazoa; phylum Chordata; order Ceratodontiformes; family Protopteridae; genus Protopterus; species Protopterus annectens. The sequence goes on from NC_056731.1 coordinate 27,285,805, forward strand.
GCCCTTTGGTCTCACTACAGCCCCCACAGTGTTCACCAAGTGAATGGCAGTAGTCACAGCTCACCTGAGGCGTCTAGGATTCCAGGTGTTTCCGTACTTGGACAACTGGCTCCTTACCGCCATCACCAGGCATCAACTTCTTCAAGCAAGAGAGGCTACTCTGACACTCTGCAGTTGGCTAGGCATTACAGTCAACTTCGAAAAGTCTGCCTTGTTTCCATCACACCATATCATTTTTATAGGTACAGAATTAGACACGTCAACCACCACTCTTCGTCTTCCACCAGAAAAGGTTTGTATTCTTCACCAACACATCACGTCCTTGGTATCAAAGAACAGAGCACCAGCTGCAGAGGTATTGAAAGTACTAGGATTGATGGCACAGCAATCTTGGCAATCCCATTAGCAAGGATGCATATGAGGATCCTTCAATGCCTCCAATTCATGTAATGGTCTTACCAAGAACTTCCAATGAATCACACGATCCTGATAACGAATTCCTGCAAGAAGGTCTTCAGTTGTGGTTGGCGTCTCTTCATGTCACAGTAGGACGTCCCTTCATGCTACCCCTCCAGTTGCCACGGTGACCACGGCTGCTTCCCTGATAGGGTAGGGGGGGGGCATTTTCAGTGAAAGACTGCCCAAGGCACATGGACAGATCAAGAATCATATCTGCATATCAATGTCCTGGAGATGAGAGCAGTACTCAGGACTCTCTTCCTCTAGGGACAATTGCAATACAGACAGACAACATGTCAGTGGTCTGGTACCTGAGCAAGCAAACTAAAGCAACAATGGTGTTACTGCCAAATGCAAGATACGTACAAAGATACCACACCATAAAAAGTTTAATGGATAAAGCTTTCGGGTCTACACCCTTCATCAGTATAACACTACAACAATATTGTTACATTTAAATAGGAGAAATCATTAGATCACATGCTTCAGCCCATCCCACTAATCAAACACACACAAGAAACTTAAAAGAACAGCACTATAAATATAACCTATGTATTATAAACATTAAAAATAAGGTATGAATGACATACTATCATAGTAATGGTCTAACAGACTCTATACATCTATGTGTAATATAATAATATGCACACATATACATAATTTGCTCATACTAAAATATGCAATAAAAATTGCAGTATAAATGCAATAAAAATGTAATGAAAATATAAAAAATATATATAAAACAATATATCACTAAGAGAATATACTTATCTAAATATGCAAACATAATTAACTAAAAATTCAGACAAAAGTATAGCCATAGAATTTATAGCCTTTCTCTTTGTTTTTTAACTAATATTGGTTTCAGACTAACAGCATTATTTAAACCAGGGGAGGCATCTGCCTGAAGTCTAATAATCCATTCTAACTCTTTCAGTTCTAGGGAATTATTAATGTCTCCCTTCCTTAGACTGATATTTACTACAGCTAAAACTCTAAATTTAAATACATGATTTTCGCCTTTTTCTATGATATGTTTGCTTAAAGCATTCGTTAATACTCTCCTCCTGATCTCTGATTTATGTTCTATTATTCTCTCTTTAAGCTTTCTAATAGTTTTACCCACATAAAATGAAGAACATGATACACATGTAGCCAAATATACCACCCTTTCTTCATTACAAGTTGTTAAAGTGGTCATTCTAATGATTTCTCCATTAGTAGGATGTTCAAAAAAATTTCCACCTTCAAATAAATCATTGCAGCAAGAGCAGTTGTAACATTTCCTTATTCCCATTAGTTTATTAGTCCTAAGCTTAGGATGGAAATCTTTATAGCATAATTTCTGTTTTAGAGTTTCGGCACTTCTATATGCAAAGCTAGGTTTATCACCTACTATGGATCTCATTTCAGGCATGGCTAGTGGAATCGGCCAGTTCTTCTCTATTATAGCACTTACATTACATGTATTTAAATTATATCTGGTCAAATATCTAGTTAACTTTATATCCTTACATGAATTGTCTCTCCCCATTATTATACCTCCTAACAATATTGGTTTAAATTTCGTCTGTCTCTCATTTTTTTACTTCACATAATGCTTTGTTAATAAGTTGCTTTGGGTAACACTCCTTTCAAACTCTTTCGCCATACTTTCAGTTTGTTCATTAAAATTAAGTTCATCAGTATTTAACTTACTTAGTCTAATAAATTGTGCTTTGAGAACTCCTCTAAATATATGAGGTGCATGCATGCTATCCTTACTTATATATCTCAGTGAGTCATCATCTTTTCTATATACTTTAGATTCCAATTTCTTATTACTCTTATATAGTGTTACATCTAGAAAACTAATGTTATCACAAGATGCTGTCATTTTAAACCTTAGAAAGTCAGTTGACTCATTCAGGTACTGCAAATAGTTTTCCAACTCTGAATGGGAACCTTTCCACAATAAAAAACAGTCGTCTACAAACCTTTTATAGAAGACGACTTTCTCATTCATGTAATTGACTTTTAGTATTACCTCCTTCTCCCATTCATATAACACTATATTGGCATACGTGTTTGCCACTGGTGTACCCATTGCAACACCTGTAAGTTACAAAAACAGTTTCCCATCAAAAATGAAAACATTATGTGTTAAAGCCACTTCTAAAAGAGCACATATTGTTTCAATCTCCCTCCCACACTTATCTCATTATTTAAAAAATTCCGTATTGCATTCACTCCATAGTCATTCGGTATTACAGTGAATAAGGACGTAATATCCAAAGTGGCCATAATATATTCATCCACATTGTTATCAAGTTGCCACATATAGAGATTATTTAGGAAATCATTAGTATCCTTCAATACAGTACTACAAACTGCTATATAGTTCCGTAACACATTTTGAAGGTACTTTGAAATAAGTTCTGTTACCCACCCACCACCTGAGACAATAGGTCTCAAGGGTGGGTTAGTTACATTTTTATGAATTTTCGGATTACCATAGATTTGAGGTATTCTTGGACATGGAACACTCAAATAATTAAATAATTCCAAACTTATGTCATTCATTAATTGCAAATCATAAATTGCCATATTCACCTCAGCAATAATATTCTGTATATTAGTATATGGAATTTCTTTAAAAGTACAGACATCATTCAAAATTTCGTAAACTTTTGCGAGATAGAACTCCTTTTCCATAACAACAGTTGCTCCCCCTTTGTCTGCTTGTTTAATCACTATAGTGTCATTAAGCTTTAATTCATTTAAACCTAAGTATTCTGGATAAGTAATATTATATATTCTCTTTTTTACTACATTCCCTTTATAATAAACACGTAAATCACGTTCAACAATATTTGAAAAAGCAGTCAAAACGGGACATAAAATGGACATGATTATACTTGACTTCTTACATACCGTCACATAAGTATTATCATTTTTAAAAATAAGTTTGAGTGCAACATTTTGTAAAAACATCTTTAAGTCCAGTATCGCCTGTACTATATTATCTCTCATATTCAGGATAAATTTAAGTCCTTTACTCAGAAGTAAATGCTGGGCATCAGTTAATTCAATATTAGTTAAATTTAAAGTACCTCTAACGGCCTTCTTTAGCGTCTGCTCAGTTTGTTGTGTACCAACGGGCTGCTGCTCTTTCTTTTTCCGTTCATATTTGGATGTTGTTGCTATTGCAATAAAAAAGAGTCCTCCTGCTGTATTTGTAAAGCAACCTTCTCCAGTTGCTTTAAGAGAAAGGGAGAAAACAAAGTTATTTCCTTTTGCGACACCCTCTTGCTCGTAACTGCAGCCTCAGGCGCCATGTTAGTCCTCACCTTAGGACGTACATCGTCACTCTTTCTGACGTCGGTTTCATTGTCAACAGCTGATTGCTGCGGAATAGTTCCTTTATCTTTTAAAGGTACAAGCGGTAATTAGTTGAAGAAATTGACGCTAAAGAGTTATTTTTATGAATATCAGAGCCCACCGTTGTTATATGTTGTTCAAAAGTATCCAACTGGTCAAGTAAATTAGATTTCTTGTTGTTAACAGGATATTGTGCTTTTTTATGAGTAGCAACTACATTTTCTTCTCTTGGCCAAGAGAAGATCCGATTTTGTTTGAAATCATACATATCCCTCTGCAGTTTATTCTTTTTCCTCTGTTGCAGTTTTAAATCTAGCGCTTGAATACGTGACAGAAAATTATGATAAAGTTCCATTGAATCATTGAAGCAAGGCATACTTGTAATCTTAGACTCCAGCATTTCTATTTCTTCTATTAAACTATTCTCTATAGGTTCAAAAAAAGTGTTCATTAGTATCATGTAGTCTGCACTCAATTTAAGATTTAACTGTTGCCATTGCATCAATAATTTATTGTAGGTATTGCCATAAGAGGGCATTTTCAATATTCTTAAACCTCTTGGCACAATACCCAATTCTAAATAAGCTTGAAAGCTCAGTCTTTGCCACTGCATATGCTTATAGGTTTGTACTTTCTTCTCCAAAATTAAGGAGCAAGCAAGGCGGGACCAAGTCTTACCCCCTTTGCCGAGAAGCCCTCAGAGTATGGCAGTGGGCAGTGTCATCCCAGAGCTTTCTCTCATAGTGGACAAACTGAGCAGGGCAATTTTATTGCCCCACGAATGGTCCCTCAAACAAGAGATTGTGGACAGGATTTTCTGCAAATGAGGCCAGCCTTCCTGCGACTTGCTTGACAGTCATATCAACAACAAATGCAGAAGCTATTTTGCCCTGATTCCCCCGCCAGGTCAGTCCCTGAGGGATGCTCTTGTCCACGATTGGCCCCCGGGTCTCCTCTACGCATTTCCCCCAATTCCTCTGATGCCCAGATTTTTACAGAAAGCAAAGTCGCTGGGACGGACAATCATCCTTACAGCCCCTCATTGGCCTTGGCAGATTTTGTTTCCGTTTCTTTAACATCACATTCTGGAAGACCCATAGATCCTGGACCCAGTTCCTGACTTATTGACGCATCCGTCAGTCAGGGGATCTTCATCCATCATTGCGGACACTGAAGCTAACCGCTTGGCTGCTCTTATTCCCTGCATAGCCAGGCTTTATAATCTTTCCCATGACACTAGCCAAATTTTGTTGGCTTCCCATAAGCTTTCCACTAGAAAATTGTATCGTAGTAAGTGGAAGAGATTTTCCATTTGGGCTTCCTCTCATAATATTGACCCTTACCAAGCACCATTATCTTCTATTTTACAATTCTTGACAGAAATTTTAAACAAAGGAGCAGCAGCTGCTACGGTGCGAGTACAATTAGCTGCTATATCTAATTTCTATCTGGGGATCGATGGATTGAATATTATGGCTCACCAATTGTCTAAAGCTTTTCTAAAAGATTCCTTTCACATGAGGCCTCCAGTGAAGACTCCTTATTCTCCCTGGAATTTGAATTGTCTGTTAACTCGCATCATTCTTCTTCCTTTTGAGCCTGCATCATCTTGTGAGCTAAAATTTATATCGTGGAAAACTATCTTCCTAGTAGCCATCACTTCAGCCCACAGAGTGTCAGAGCTCCAAGCCCTATTCATCAAGCCTCTTTATATGGTCTTTCATGCTGACAGAGTATCTCTCAGGACAAATCCATCTTTTTTGCCCAAAGTATGTTCAGAGATTAATATCAATCAAGTTATTATGTTGCCTGTTTTCTTCCCTAATCACACTAACAAATTGGAATATATGTTGTACAAACTCGATGTCCACAGACAACTTAGATTTTATTTAGACAGGACAAAAGACATTAGGAAGTCAGATCAGCTTTTTGTGTCTTTTTCTGAGGCCAAGAGAGGTAAACCAGTTGCCAAAACAACTTTGTCTAATTGGCTGTTGGATTGTATCACTTACACCTATTCTTGCCATAACATGCCCTTGTCTAGTAAGGTGAAGGCTCATTCAACCATAGCAGTTTCTACCTTTTCTGCCTTTCAAGCCAAATTATCTTTGGACAGCATCTGTGTGGCAGCCACATGGTCTAAACCTCACACTTTTATAACTCACTACAAAGTGGATAAGACCTTCAGGGACAGGGCTTCATTTGGTTCCACGGTTCTGAAGAGTGTACTTCCGTGAGCCACCCAAGATTAGGGTGCTAGGGATGCTACCCATCAGTGAAGAATGAACGGCGAGATTGAACAACTTCACATATAGAAGTTATGTACTCACCATAACGTTCCATGTGAGTTGTTCCATCTCGCCTTCATTCTCACGTCCCTCCCTCTTTCCCCTTTTTGGCTGGCAGTTGACCTGGAGGCTGCCTTCATCCTGGTCTCCCGATGTTTCTTCACTCCTGGGCAGAATAATTATTGTATCTCTATATGGTACGCAGAAAACAAGATCTGAGGTATTTCCAGCAGTGCATTGTGGGATAAGGGGTTGGGTCTCGAGCTACTGGAAAACTTTGAGCTTACTAGTCGGCCGTGTCGGAGCCGAGAATCAGCTCCGAACCCATCAGTGTAGAATGAAGGCGAGATGGAACAACTCACATGGAACGTTATGTTGAGTACATAACTTCTTTTTATGCTTGTTTCTTTTGTCTTGAAGAACCCTATGAAAACCCCAGGATTTCCATCCTTCATTCCTTCCATCCTTAGCATTCCTGCAAAATCTGCATTATGCCCCTTTTCAATACCTGAATACCCCCCCCCCCCCCCCCCCAGTCAGGCCTCTTTAAACCTCATTACATCTCACATGCTTTCTCTTGCTTGGTTCAACATCACCATTTAGGCCCGTGAACTGATGAAGCAAAAGAAACCAAGGCATAGTCTAGTAATAAAGAAATTCTATGGTTGTCAAGCCTCCAGTCACTTCCCAGACGGCATCAACTTACAAAAGGATATAAGTCTGATACAGCTCCTGGGCCCAAGCAGATTGCAGCCACAAAACTAATTTGTACACATGCACCATACCTGCTTAACCAGTGCTTTTCCAGCACCAAAATATGTTCACCAACAGGCATTACAGTTGGTTGCATTATGATGCCAGACCCCCAAGTTCAACAAAGCAATAACAGCATATGGACAGTCACCATACATTCTGTTCTCCCTCACTCTCCACTCACATTGGCTTCACCATGTCATTTTGCCACATGATTCTACATGTCCAGCAAGATTTCCTCCAATTCCATCTTAGTTAAAGGACCTTAACCATATAGCAAACCAGGAAACTAAATACTGGCATATATATACTGTGTGTGTGTGTGTGTGTGTGTGTGTGTGTGTGTGTGTGTGTGTGTGTGTGTGTGTGTGCACATACACACACATACACACACACACATATGTATATGTATTTGTATATAGCTGTACCGTTATCATTCCACAAGTTTATTGCAGAGATGGGAAGCTGGTACAGACAAACAAAAGATTTGTAGAAACAAAAGCAGAAAGAGGCAACACAAAACAATAATACAGCATTTTAATCCATGTCATTCAGTTTGATCATATCATTTAGTTAGCCCCCTTTTGTTATCAATCACATCACAGTCCAAAAACTATTAGCTCCTTCATTATCAAGTCTCTCTTACTTGAGCAGACAAAGTCCTGTTTCTCTGTGTTAATATCCCTTAACTCAGCAATTTATTTTCCTTCTGGTGTTCATAGCTGTCACGCTCTCACTTCCTTTATGTACTTGAACTTCTCTATCATCTTCTGCTCTCTACAGAACAGCAGAAATCATCTACTTTCTTTACCTCTACTCTGGTACCCTGATGATTCTCTGTCTTCCAATGGTATCTTCTCTTGGTCCTTCATCTAGTGTCCCTGTTTTCTTCTGTTAGTCGGTCCTTACAACACTCCCATAGCTTTTGCAGGGCTGTCAAATGATCTGGTGGAGCCTTGTAAGAATATTCATAGTGCTGCAGGATAAAGCATCCTCCATCTGAGGCACCTCACTTTACAGAGTTTGATAGCAGGCGAGAAGGCAGCTTTCTGACCCTGAATAGCAAATGAGTAATCTTGACTGATAAATACTCTTCTGTCATCTGTCATTCATTTTTTTCCAGAACACAAACGTTTTCTAAAATAGCTTCTTTAAATTCAAAGGACTGCAGCCTAATTATTATTGGACGTGGATTGTTTGGATCCTCCACTGAAGGGCTCCGTGTAGTGCTGTACAGCTATTTAATTTTACATTTTGGCATGCAAGTGCATTCAGCCAGTAGATCCTTCACCATCTGCCTGCAGTTTGTGGATTCTCTTTTTTTCAGGAATCCCTACTGCAGTCAAATTTTTATGCCTGGATATGTCCTCTCAATCATTTTTGCTTCCATACAGTCCATTCTAGTCTTGGTAGCATTCCTCTTGCCTTTTAAAGCTTAATTCTCAAAAATTAAATCCTACACCCTCCTCTGGTTGCTCATTAAGACCTTGCTGTAAATCGACTAACTTTTCATCCATTTGGAGCAGACAGTCTTGCAGCAATTGTCTAACTTCCTTAATTTCTTGCCAGATTATTATCAGGGTTACCTGCATGTCTGCTTCCCCTGTTCCATGTGTCACCTTATTATTTTCACTGCCTTTTTAGTATCTGGCTCTGGCTGCTTCTTTTTCACTTTCATTTACAATCACAAAAACATCCTAAGTGACTCAATTATTGGTGATCTAGTCACTAATCTCATTTAGCTTTTTTTGCTGCATGTGAGCACTACAGAGGTGCTATCTAAATCATGACCATACCAGGTCTCCCAAGTTTTAATTTTATAACATTAACTTAAACCTTTTTCTTTAAAATAAGTTACAGTAAACTAGGAGTTTGATGTTTATTGCCCTGTCACAACATTTTTCAATCAGTTTGAACTGTGAAGTGCTACCATTTTCTTTTTGAAAACTTGTAAAAAGTATATTTTATTTTTGTTCTTTTCTGGAGAAAACTTTTATTAAGTGGTTTTTAGGAGCTGGGGTAAGTGTATGCTGTGATCTGATGTTGTAAATTTAAATGTTTTCCTTGACATATGGGTTTGGGTCTGACATCGGAACCGATTCAGCCATTACTCCAGTTCGTGCAGGTCAAAAACTCTTAAGCTTCACCCTTACCCATAATCCTGCTCCCCAATTACCTCAGATCTCATTTGCCGCTTTCCCAGATAGACGTATTCACCATAGCTATCGAGCTAAGTAAATTTTTTCAAATATTTTTTCTTCAGATATTTCTCTTAATACTGCCTTGTAGTTATTGTATCTTTCTCTAGATATTCTTTGATTGCTATCTTTACTATACCCTTCCCTCTGTAGTTTTTGTATCTTTTTTCCCCTTTCCATACACTTTGATGTACCTTGTACTATCATAGCTAATAGTACTTCTTTTCCTTCTCTTCACTACAAAAAAAGAGACCGCTACTTAGAATTTCTCTGATTGAGTGTTGTTCTGTATGAGAGTCCTCTCCTTTTCTGTGTAAGTGTGGTGTGTGTTTGGCTTCTTGTAAATTTAAAGCCTTTTTTTATTATGGCTGAAAAAAACTAAGGGGGTCTCTGTCTTCAAGAAATGCCAGATGTGTGGCCATAAGATTCGTCTTTCAGACTCGCACCTTTTTTGCGTGTGTTGTTTGGGCCCAATTCATCTACAAGAAGATTGCAGTATTTGCCATGGGTTTAGTCATACGGCCCTTGTTGAAAGGAAAAATAAATTAATCCTCAAAGGTATGATTCCTTCTGCCTTTGGAGAGGCCACATCTGCTCACAAAATAAGTAAAACTGATGTTTTTTCGCCTTCTTCGTCATCCCCCTTGGAGAAGGATAAAAGGAGAAGTCTTTTGGTGCCATCATCACCTTTGGCACCGACACACAAAAAAAAACCTAGATCTTAAAAGTTTTTTGGATCTGAAGGATACCATGTCAAAAGCTTTGGTACCAGACAAATCATCGGCACCAACCATTTCTGCTGGATCTAAACCTTTGATGCCAAAGTCCTCGGTACGAGAGCTGCTTCAAACTTCAGCTTCATAAGTGTTGCGTCCTGATTATTCCTCAACTCTGACTACATCGACATAGAGTATTAAAACAGTAGAGCAAGAAGTTTTGCCTAGGGCAAGCAAGTCTCCATCAGTTGACCCTTTTGTGGGTGAATTACCTGATGTTTTTCTACAAAGGCCTAAAATCACCCTCTCTAACGTCCGTCTGTTTCACCAAAAATCTAACAGAGATCGAAGTGGAGAGACTGGTGAATAAAATTCTGTGGGTGAGAGAATATACAGGTCTCCCTTTGGCTCTGACCTCTATGGGTGCAGGAGCTGAATCTTCCTTCACCACTTTAACTACTCCTCCTCTGACCTTCTCCAAGGTGTTAGAGTTTCCAGCTCCGAGTTGTCTTGCGATTACTGTATTGGTTCCAGAGATTTCTCTTTCTTCGGAACTGGTTATTGCTCTGAGTTCTTAGGTTCTTTTGGATCTGGAGACTTCTCAGAGCTGTATTTGCCCTGTTGGCTCCAAGAAGTGGGAGTCGACTCCAATTTTTTCAGAGCTGTCCCTGCACCTTTGAGCTTTGGCATGGATCAGTTCAACTCCAGCTTCTGTCTCAAGGGCTGTCTCATTGGTGCATGGAGTGACCATGATTTCGAGGCAAGGTTACTCTTGGTTCTGAGCTCCCTTCCCTCTTTGGAGAGACTAGTCTTTGAGGCAATGGAGAGTGCCTTGTCTACTGCAGTCAGTCAGTTGGCCCTTCCACCTCAGAGCAAACCCTTCCTCACGGTCAGTTATTCAAGCTGTCTCTCCCCTGGGTCAGCGAGTGCAGAATCCTCAAGAAGGTCGGATACAGATTTTGCCATCTTCTGATACCTCAACAAACCAGCCCCTGATGAGGTTCCTCTGAAGAAAAAGTGCAAGAGAAAGCACTTAGACTCCCCAGAGGAATCAGTCATGGAAGACAGTGATTTTGATGTAGGGGAAGGGTCCCCAAAGTCACCCCCTGATGATGTCTCCTAGAAATATTAAAACAGAAGGATGATTGGAAGTCCCAAAACCCTTGCTCGGAGGAATCAGTTTACCTGCAGGCTTTTCACACTCATCCGTCTACCTCTTGAGTGATTCCACCCGCTGACAAGCCCATTCAATTGATCCCTCGGCAGGAGTGGAAGGCACTGAATACCATTGAACCAATCCCCAGGAGACCGGAAAACATTTTTTCCACCCCTGAGTATAAGTAGTTCTGGGCCAAAGGATTAGCTGTTGATGCCATGGTCATAGCAGCTGCCACAAAGAAGGAACTAGCTGAAGAAAGTTCCTCTATCCATCCACCCAACAGAGTCTCGGGCAATGGCTAGATTTGGGAAGGGGATATATACTTCTTTGACCATCACCTTAAGGTCTTTGAATTTTCTGGCACATTTTACCAGACTTCAAATGGATCTGACCAAGGAGTTGTCGAATATTCTTGCAGGAGCTGTTACTGAGGAAGTCCAGGAAAAAGTTGCTTCCCAGTTGCCTACCCTGGAGTCTGTGTCCAACTCGTCCATGAGGCTCGCCGAAGGGACCTCCTGAGTGGTGGGTTCAGACGTAGCCATAAGGAGGCACACCTGGATGTGTCTGTGTGACTTTGCAGAGCCATTTAAGTCTTCATTCATCAATGCACCCTTTGATGGATCATCCCTGTTTGGCCCAAATGTTAGAGAGACTTTATCCAGGTGCGAGAAGGATGGTAAGACCCCTTCTGCTGTGGGCATATGTTTTTCCACTACCCAAAGATTATTTTCCAGGAATCAGAGGAGCATTGGAAAGATGTAGTTCAAAAAGTCCCAAGGGCCTTTCCAGGACACTTGTGGAGCCAGTTCTCACAGAGGCAGAGTGGGGAACTAAATGGAAGATGCCGTCCATGAGGCAGTGGTGGCCTACAGAACCAGGGCTTCAGGGATTCCTTCCCGAGTAAGCCGTATCAGCATTCCTGAAAAGATGTCCCGATTATCTTCCTCTGAAGGCAGCCGGAAGATGTTTGTCACAGGACCAAAACACCTGGCTACAAATAACAGATTCTTGGGTACAGAGGATTACTTCCAGAGGTTATAACATACCCTTTTCTCTTCATGCACCCATATGCAAAAATTGCCCGATATTCTACCCAATCAGAGAGAACCAGCAGTTCTAGAAATTCAAAAACTGCTAGAGAAAAGAGTCATCCAAGAAGTTCCAGAAAACCAAAAATAGTCCGGAACTTACTCACAATTCTTTTTAGTGCCAAAAAGACAGGGAAATGGAGACCAATTTTGGATCTTAATGTATTGAACAAATCTGTTTGGCAAACAAAATTCCGGATGGTCACGGTACAGTCCATTCTTCTGTTTTTGGGAAAGGATGACTGGATGTGCTCAATAGATCTTCAGGATGTGACACCACATAAAAATGGACAAGTGCTCCAGAAAGTTCCTTCTCTTCAGATAGGAGCCGGTCATTACCAGTTCAGGACTCTGCCCTTTGGTCTCACCACAGCCCCCAGGGTGTTCACCAAATGTATGGCAGTAATAGCAGCTCATGTGAGACTGCAGGGATTCTGGGTGCTTCCTTACTTGGATGACTGTCTCATTACCACTGCAACCGGGCTTTTGATAGAGCCAAGGGATTATATTCTCCAGACTACTTAGGAATAACTATAAATTACGAAAAATCCAACTCACTCCAACTCAGAGTTTAACGTTTATAGGGGCAGTACTAAATACAACATCTGTAGCATCCTTTCCCCTGTGAGATTACAAAAAATCAGAGCACAAGTTCAAAAAATAATCCACAGCAGGAAAGTACCCGCTCGTCTAATTTTACAAGCTCTATGTTCCATGGCAGCAGTGATAACTATAGTCCCCATAGCAAGATATCACATGAGAATTCTACAGTGGCTGCTTGCATCCCAATGGTTAATGCTGTATCAACCCATGTCAGAACAGATTTTGATCACCAATCTTTGCAGAAAATATCTAGTTCGGTGAATACATTCCAGAGAAATTCTATTGAGTCGCCCCTTAGTCCTTGCTCAACTCAAAGCCATAGTGACCACAGATGCCTCCCAGATAAGGTGGGGGGGGGGGGCATTTTCTGGGCAAGTCTGTCCAAGGCTTTTGGCCCCCTTTAGAGGCCAATTTGCATATCAGTGTTCTGGAGCTAAGAGTGGTGCTTTTAGCATTGCAAGCCTTTCAAACTGCTCCTCTTACAGAAACAGTTGCGATTCAAACAGACAGTATGACAGTAGTTTGATACATCAAAAAACAGTGAGGAACCAAATCTTATCCCCTTTTTTGAAAAGCACTCAGAGTATGGCAGTGGATGATCTCTTCCAGCTGCTTTTTGATAGCAATGCATATTCTAGGGAGTTCCAGTGTGATAGCAGACAAACTGAGCAGATGTATTATGCTGCCTCCAAGTGGTCTGTCAATTCAAAGGTGACAGAAAAGATTTTCCATCGATGGGGCCAGCCTTGCTGCAACCTTTTTACTTCTCCCCTAAACAACAAATACAGCAGCTACTTTGCCCTAATTCCCCCCACAGGGGGAATCACCGAAGTATGCCATATTTCATGATTGGACCCGATCTACTTATATGCCTATCCACCAAACATGCTAATTCCAAAATTCCTACGGAAAGCTGTCATGTTGAAGAGCAAAGTCATCCTTTTTGCGCCATACTGGTCTCGACAGATTTGGTTCCCCTTCCTTTGGCCTCACTTACTTCACCAACCTTGGGTTCTGGATCCAACTCCAGACCTCCTGTCTCACTCGACAGGCATGATCCATCCAAACATAGCAAACCTCAGGCTGACAGCCTGGATACTCCAATTCCATTAATAGCCAGACAACCTACGCTGCCTTCTCAAGTCTGACGTATACTTTTATCTTCACATATACCTTCAACACGTAAACTCTATTCTAGTAAATGAAAAAGTTTGTGTATTAGGCACATCAAAATCAAATCATGTTGATCCTGTTTTAGCTCCGATTCATAACATCCCTGAATTTTTGGCCTTACTTTTTAAGGAAGGAGCTAGTTCCTCAACCATTAAAGTTCAGTTAGAAGTATATCAAATTTTCACATTGGGTTTGAGGGTTCCTCAGTAGCCTCTCATAAGTTGTGCAGTGCTTTCTTGCAAGGCATTTTACTGTTAAGACTTCCTTTTAAAGACCCATGGGACCTTAATCTGGTACTGCAAGCACTTATACATTCCCCCTTTGAACCAGCAGCTGTGTGTGACCATAAATATTTTACTTGGAAAACAATTTTTCTAGTAGCCATGATATTTGCTAGACAAATTTCAGAAATTCAAGCATTGTCTTCAAAACCTCCATATTTGATTTTTCACAAGGATAAAGTTACATTACGAACCAATGCATCCTTTCTTCTCAAGGTGGTGTAATAATCCAATATCAACCAATCCATTAATGTACCAGTTTTCTTCCCCAGATTTACTAACAAAGTCAAATACATGTAGCATTTACTGGATGTTCGCAGGCAATTATATTTTTACCTGCACAGAATGAAAGATGTAAGAAAATCAGACCAATTGTTTGTTTCCTTTGCAGGCTTATAATTGGGTATACCAGTTGCCAAAGTAACTTTAGCCAGATGGCTAACTGATTGTATCTCATTATAAAAAATTGGGTATTACCTTACCACAACCAGTATGGGCTCATTCAGGTAGATCCATGGCAACGTCATCAGTTTTCTTTTCCAGAACATCCATGGATGACATACGTGCAGCAGCAACCTGCGCTACCCCCCCCCCTATATTTTTGTTACTTATTACAAATTGGATCTGATCTGCAGAGGTAGAGCATCATTTGGTTCAGATGTGTTCAGGAATATCCATCTTTAGAGTCCACACAGTATTTTAGGTAGCTGGGGACTCTGTCCCATCAGTTGAGGATAGAATGAAAATTGACAACATTAGATAAAGAAGTTATGTACTTACCATACCATTCCATCTGTGTTGTCCATTTTCATTCTTCCTCAACTCCCCATCCACCAACCCCCATTCTTTGCAAACTTCTGGAAGAATGAATTTTTTACAGGACATCACTGTCCTTTATATTGACCTCCAGATATAGTCATTTTATGTATTGAATGTATGCAATTTTCACCTCCTTTTATCTATACATAGTAAATATTTTCTTTTGGGCAAAAATCAGAAAACAAGATCTGAAGTAACTTAGGGTTGGTGCATTTTGGGTAAGGGAGAAGTTCAAAAGGTTTTTAGTCACCACAAGCTTTAGCAATGGCCAAGTTGGATCCGAGGGATTGGATTCGAAAGCATTAGTTGAGGAAGAATGAAAATGGACAACACAAATGGAACATTATGGTAAGTACATAACTTCTTTTTTTCTAACCGTGTTAATTGGGCTTCAGGCCTTATTTTCTGGCTTTACCATGGAATGACTTATTGGTTCCTCACTTCTTCCTTAATTTGCTCACAAAAAGAAAAGTTTCCAGGCAACCTTTGCCTCTTCAGCAGGCTATCAGTTTGCCTCAGCTGCCATTTCTGATTCTTCAGACCAATCATTTTCTGCCTTGGTTTCCTCTGATGTTGTCCCTTCACCTACCATGGACCAGGGGTTAGATTTCAGTTTTTGGGATTTGTAAAAAGGGAACTGCTTTGGCGGAGAGACCAGTTTTATCTGAAACTAGGTCTTCAAGTTTCCCTTCCAACTCCAATGCTGTCTGTAACTATGGATGCCTCAGACTTTCCTTAGTGAGCTGTGTCACTGGAGTAAAAGTCTGGGTCTTTGGAACAAAAAAGACAAACCAAAACACATACACATAAAGTAAATATTGACATTCATAACTGCTTACATCCTTGTCAATCTACATGATCCCCTGAGCAGTTGCATGTGACTACAAAGAACACCATGGTTATGTCGTACATAAACCATTAGAGGGATCATACCTTCTCTGCAGATTAGCCATGGTAGCCTGGGCTATAACATTTCAGCACAGTCTTACTCTACAAACATCTTACATCCTGTTAGAGCAAAATACTGTGGCAGATATACTGAGTAGGACCATGGCAGACTCTCACAAATAGTAGGGCCATGACAGACTCTCACAAATGGAAATCGAGTTAGGTGTTCTTCCAGGAATTGATCCAGTTGTGGATAATGCCTCAGGTAGATAGTTTTGCCTCCATTCACATCAAGCAACTGGAAAAATTCTGCTCCAGAATTCCTTGGAAAAAAGCCTAGAAAACAGATGCATTTTCATTTCCTTGGGCAAGAATGTTCCACCATTTCTACTATTATACAGGGTAATTCTGAAGATTAAGAAGGATTCTCCAAAAATCATTGTGGTGACTGCCTCCTGGAACAGGTAACAGTGGTTCTCCTTTCTTTTGGAAATGGCCAAGGGCAGTTACTATAAACTTCCTCACTGACTAGATCTACCTACACAAGACAGAGATTATTTTAATACACCCCAACTTAAAACAACTTCAACTTTTTAGGCAAAAAACATGCTACTAGGAAATCATATATTAATAAATGGAAAAGATTTTTCTAGTTGGTACCGAAATAAGAACTAGGACTCTTTCAGGGCTAGTATTTCTCTGATTCAAAAATATTTGTGTCAGTTATTACCCTCTGGCCCTTCTTACTCCTCTATCAAAGTTCATTTGTCAGCCTTTTCAGTTTGTCTGCCCATTGATCCTTCCCTTTCAATGGACTCCCATGTTAAAATGTTTTTAAAAGGGGTTCTGCATACCTATCCATATGAAAAGCAGGTGGCTTCTTCTTGGCATTTTAACTTTGTGTTTGAAAAATTAACTCTTGCTCTATATGAACTAGATCATCAGATTAATTTGAGGTTTGTTACACAGAAAATAGTTTTGTTTATTACTCTGACTTCTGCAAGAAGTGTATATGAGTTACAAGGTCTCTCGGGTCAACTTTATCTCATTTTCCACAAAGATAGGTTTTCCCTGAGAACTAATTATTTTATGGTTAAAATGGTTTCCAGGTTTACATTAAGCCAAGCTATTCCATCTCCTTGTCTTTTTTCCAAAATCTAAAAATAAAGGAGACAGAATTCTTCATACTCTGGATGTCCACATACAACTCCAATATTTTCTTAATAAACCTAAAACCTTCAGGAACTCTGACCATTTATTAATTTCTTATGACAGTAGAAATAAAAGGACAACCATCCAAATAGTGGTTGCATCCTCTCTCCTTTTCTTATACCCATCACAACAAGCCAGTTCCAGGTAGGGTCAAGGCACACTCTGCCAGGGCCTTGGCTTCATCAGTGGCTTTTTGGAAAGGGGTTGACTCTAGAAGTAGTCTAGAAGCAGCAATGTTGTCCTCTGTGCATAGTTTTACAAAGCACTACAAACTAGATTCCTTTTCCAGGTCTAGAGCAAATATAGTTAGGACCTTTCTCCAGGGGCTCCTGGGCTCTCGTCCTTCCCCTCAAAGTCATTATAAGCTAGGGTAATCTACCCATATCACTAAGGCTACTGCAGCAGTAATCAAATAATGAACATAGTACATCAGTGTAAGTAAACTTGCTATAACAGTACATGTTCAAATAATCACTACTGTAGAAGTTGCTTCATCTCTCATTCTCCCTTATTTTGGTATATTTTTGTTGCCAGGGTGTGTACATTGATTTTTATTTGCCTAGCATTATCCTCTTTCAGGGCTCTATCCTCTCTCTTTCAATTTGCATGAAAGCTTTGGAGGGCTTGGTACCCAGACTATTGATTTTCTACACACCTATTTGAGCTACTAATGGTCTGGGCACCTGGAAGGTGCTCTTAAGCACTGGAAGCTGGCTGACTGTTATATCCTGTGCAGGATACAACCCATATTTCTAAGGCTACTGCAGCAGTGATCATATGAACATCTACTGTTATGGTACGTTAACTTAGGGAACTGTAGTATCCTTTGTTCAATATAATTTTCTTTCATTACATTTTTATTCTTCTGCCACAATTGATTTTTTTTATAAGTAGCTGTAAACTCTGTCTGCATTAATTCTGGTATAGAACTTGAAAAGCAAGTTACTGGTTTGTAGTTCTTTGAATGGTTTGCAGGTTTACTTTTAAGGAGTATAATTTTCTTGTTGTTAATCATGTTCGTATCAGTTTGGGATGTGCATATAAGTAAATTTCACTTAAGGCTAAATCATTGTGCAAAGATGTTGCTACATTTAGCAAGTGGTTACAAAATTAGCATTGTTGAAGAAAGCAAAACAGAATAGTAATTGCAATAAATAAACTAAACTTCTAAGATTGGAGGTATTAGGCAAAAATAAGGAGAGGGGCATGTAAACCTCATTTTAGCTAATTACAGGAAAGTGGAATTTCATTTTGTCTGGTACATGAATGAATGAATACTATTGTATATATGACTCATTTTAATCCATTTTTAATTATTTTGTAATGTACATTTAACTAAATATATTATTCATTCAATTTTAGATGCAGCTGAGGCATGAGAGAGACATAAAGAAAATAGAAGAACTGGAACAAGACAAGTTCAAATTGCTTGAGAATCAGAGAAAACCTTCCCCGCTGCCTGTTGTGAAGGTATTTTGTAGTGAATCTGAGCATTTCATTCGAGAGTGCAGAATGCTGTATTTTATTAACTGAAATCATCACAGCTTTTGAATTTAAAGAACTTCATTGAGAGCTTATTTTATTGTTTTAAATGTTCTTTATTTTAAAGGAATTACCTCCACCTGTCATAAAAGATGAATCACGAGATGAGTTGAATAAAATGAAGAAAAGAGAAAAAGAGCAACAGAAGCATATAGAAAGGCAAGTTCTGCTCTTATTTCATTTTATTTTGGTAAGTAGTGCCAGTTATACGTATGTGCTAAGGATCTTCCTCACTTTTTAAACTACTTATCAACTCCTTGCTTTACTATCAAGCCTTCCTGTGCCTTTTGGTTTGCAGCACTAAGTTTTGTTTTGACAAAACTAACCAGAAGACAGAGTGTACTGATAGTCTTTCTTGACAGTTTATTTCTAAGTTCTGCTGGAATTAAAAAATAATACGGACCATTGAATTGTGCTACCAACCAGTCACATCATTATTTTTATCCTTTATATGTTAACTTTTATTTGTATTTTATTTTGCTTTTGTTACCATTTTTTTCTGACTGGGTTTAATCAAAAAAGCCTAAAGCTTCAACATATTACAAATATTTTTAAACTGACTTTCAGTAATATATATGGACGGACATTAAATAATATACATTAACAATTACACCTACATTACATTTATATGTAAGCAGAGACAGCTATCACAGTATAAATTATATTTATGCATTAGTAGATGTTGAACATTGAACATTTGAAGAGGTGTAGTTGTGTATTTGTCAGATTGATAATAGATTGCTTGATCAGTGCTTAGAAATTCAAAGAAATGAGGGTGAGGGAAGGAGCTAGTTATGGCAGAAGGAACTAGTTAGTGCAGAAAATGTTAATATTGTCGTTAAGAGATGGGGTATAAAGCAGGTTCAGAGCTAATTATATGTATGGCTGTCATACGGTTTATATTAGAAGTATAGAGGTAGAGAGTGAGCAGAGTCACAAAACAATGTATATGGCTGACAGATGCTAGCAAAACTATTCAGGTATTGGTGAAGACTAGTTGTGAGGCACAGGATTCTTTATTAAAAGAAATGGTATGACAGTGTGGCAAGTTGAAGATAAAGTAACATTTATCCTGGAGATGTACAGGAACACTCCCATTGTGATTTAATAGGTGAAGTTTTAGTTGTGTTTTAAATGAATTTACATACTGAATGGATTTCAGTGGAATGTGGTTCTATAGTTTAGCTACACTATTTGGATGTAGAGAGTCACATGCAGTACTAGCTGATTTGGTTGTACTGCTTAGTGATTTTTCTCTAGACCATAAAATTCTATTGAGGCAGTAGTGTTATAGTAAGATGTTTAGGGCTGGGCAATTTTCCGGCTTATACAGAAGTCTGTGTATTGTAGTTAGCTGAGAAAGAGCTAGGTGATGTGACAGTGCTAACCAGTTTAATTCTCTGAGGACTAATCAGTGGTATGCTCTATTGTTATAGTTTACTGCAAATTTGGTTATTTTATTATAACATTCCTCAAGTTTGGACAGTTGTAAAACTTGAAGTTCAGTAAAGATTTGGGCAACATAGAGGAGAGACGGCAGTAAGACAGTAGAGGTCATACGTGTTCTGGCTATGTCATTAAGGCAGGTTTTTTCTCTGTATAATGTACCTATTTTTTGTTTTGATTTTAGTACTTTTTGAACTCTCACAGCTGTCATGAGCACAGGTGCCTTAGGTAAATTGTGTATGAAGTAAAATTAACATAAAATACGTTTTGCATAGTCACTAATGTTATTACGATGATTAAGCCACTCTTACTTTTGTTTTGTGATTTTTTTCAAAGAATCCATGATGGATGCCTGAGATGGGTTTTCCCAAGTTCTAAATGACTAAAAATAAAAAAAAAAACATTCAATGGCTTTTCATCGACTGTAGTACTGCTCTCCAAAAGTAGTAACATAGTGTGCATTAGTATAGTTTGTGATGTGGTCAACACACACACTTTCACTGTCCTCCATTCATTGCTAGCCAGTTTAAATATTCTTAGTCTGCAACTGAACAGAAATTAGAGTGAGCTGCTCTGTTTTTATCATTGTATAGCTCCCCACTGTGACCTACTTTTTTAACTTCTTTTGATTAGTAGTACTACATTTAGTTAAAAAAATGAAAACATGTTCAGCTTTTTACTTTTTTTTTGTCATTAACATTTTGAACAAAAATACACTGAGCTTGTAGGTCTCCATTTAGTCACTGCTGCTAAGCATAAACCAATAATAAATGCTGTACTTAGCAGCTCTTTTGTTCAACTTTCACTTTTGACTAAAATTGCTTGATCAACTTTGAATTTTCTGTTAGTAGTTGGCAAGGATTCTTACTCCTCAAAGCAATGTTACTTGTTTCACCATCTTTAGTTACATAATCAACTCCAGAATGACTGGATTTCATGGAGAGGAAAATTCCTCCTGCAATGACCTCTAAACAAAGCTTTATTTTGACGAATGTGCATTGTCACAGATGGCTGTCACACAAGCGGATACATCTTGTGGGTTTTTCTTACATTTACATAAAGAAGCAAAAATCTTTACGTGTGAGTCTAACAATCTTCCATAGGTAATTTTCAGTAAAAAAATATCTTTACAGTACTGTAGAAAGAAAAACACTTTAAATGTCTGCATTTATATATCTTCCTCAGTCATGGCTGAAAAGTGACCAGTGTTGTCAGTCTGCTTTACATTGTGTCTGCTAGATTTACAGGACTCAAGTATGTAGATTGTGTGGTTTCCCTTGAACTCTAAAACCAACAGTTTTACATTGAGGGTTTTCTGACTACACTGTTGTGGCAGAAGTGTGCTGTAGTAAATCTATCTGAGTTGGGGGCTGCTGGCTGAAAGCTTATTGTGTGTTTTCCTGATTGGTCTGTAGGCCTCGCTGTTGTAAAACTCATTTTTCTGATTCTATATAAGCACAAAGTTTGCACTAGGCTGTTCTCTGTCCAGCAGCAGTTAGCAGTGCCCTGTATGGATGCAAACACTATCAAGTAAAAATTTCCCATAGAATAACTATCTCTGCAACCTTCCCCAATCCCCCTGCTACTGTAGGTGCATCTGAGTTGTGCGCAGAGCAGCATGGCCTTGTTGGATAGCTGCAGTTCACACTGAGTATAGCACCCATTTTTTGTCCTTGTACCATCATATCCATCCAGTTAAACCTCCCGACTCTTTTTAAATTCATAGTAATTAAGCTGAAACCATGGATAGGCACTTTCCTGTTATCTCTGTGGCCATCCTGGTGGACATGGGAATCCTGATGCAATGAAGCAATTGTCTCATGTCTACTAACAACCACTTATTCCTGAAACAAACAAACACAGTATGTGAGAGATGTAGTTACACTACGAAAATTGAGACATGACCCTCACATCCTGACAAATAAAATTTCAAACAGTTTGTCAGCACCCAAACATCATTTCCCTTATTAAATAAGGTCTAGACATATAAATCCACATATGTGGAGGTATTCACAAGTAACTTAGCAAAACCCTTTGAGGCCTCCCATACGCTGCCAACAGAAACCACATTCAAACAAAATCAAGTCATTACTAATCACCACATATAAAAATACACATCAGTGTCTCCACAACCAAGCCCCTAAGGCGAGACACCCCACATTCAAACATCTTGTTCATAGGAGACACCATCATGAGACACATGGACACCCCCCCCCCCACCAAGCTGCATAAAGAGAGGGTTACAGTCAGTTGCCTGTCAGGGGCCAGGATTTGCCAGATCACGCAGGTACTCAGGTCACTCAACCACCAGTACCAGTATGACTCATTCATAGTCCATGTGGGTGTAAATGACCTGAGAATTACCTCTCTGGATTATATGAAGAGAGACATGATAGACCTCAGATGGTATGAGCCTTGCATTGAGCAAAATTCTACCCTCACCAAGACCGATACCACAATACAAACAGAAAATGATTGACTTCAATAATTGACGTAGCTACTGGTGTCATTCCAAGGTGATTCAGTATTGTCTGCCTCAGATGACGTGATTGACAGACCATTCTGCTTTGCCAGAGATGGACTGCACCTGTTCCCACTAGGCTTTCAAATACTGGCCAAGACATTAGCCACCACCATAGTGCCTTTTTTAGGCAGTGCCAAATCAACAGACCTACCAATGTAATAAGTTCTTCTAATGCCAAACTGAAGGCACTGCTGCTGAATGCTAGAAGTCTTAACAAGAAGCTGCACTCCCTGGGAACTCTCCTCTCCCTGGATAATGCTGACATCTGTGCAGTTACAGAGATGTTGTTCAACGCTGTGGAAAGCACCTAGCAGTACAAGGCTTCAATGCCTATTACACATTCAGACAACTCTCTGAAAAGGAAAAACGAAAGGGGGAGGTGTTTCCATTTACATAACAAACAATCACACCTTAAGATTGGTCAAGCAGGATGATTGTCTTGAGTTACTCCATGTCCAGCTGACCATAGGCAAAATCCCCCCACCATCTCATCGCTAGCTACAGATCCCCAACCATGAACCATGAAAACTGCTCCACATACCTGATGTTACTAGAATCACTTACTGTTCAGCCCAGTACACCACTCCTGGGGAATTTTAACTACCCCTCCATAAACTGGGGAACATACACGGCCAATAACATGCAGGTTTAGAGATTCTTGAAATTTGTCAATGCAAATCCTGTGGAACAGTTGGCCTTCTCTCTCACTAGGGGCCGAAATATCCTTGACATAGTACTCACAAACATGGGTGAGCATTACCCCCCCCCCAGTGTAATGCCTCATTAGTAAGATCGAATTATAAATCAGTCTCCTTTGAAATAAATGTAAAAGTAGAACCCAATCAAACCATAAAACCCTAAATAATTTTTCCAAGGCAAATTACCTTTTATTACGTGATAACATAGGTAATTTTAAAGACCCCCTCTAACCCCAAAAAATGGAGGCCCACACAAAAGTAAACATGAATGCCCTGTATAACTGCTTAAACAACTGGACTGAAACAACAGTACCTGACCGAACTAAACCCAGGTCTAGCTGGTAAACAAAAGTCACCCTGGTGGACCCCTGGCATTAATAGACTATACAACAGAAGGAAGAAATTCCTGTCTAGAAATTAGAGGAAGGGTGCACAACAGAGAAAAAAAATCATTCATTAGTCTCAACAGACAAATCAGGTAACTAGTCAAGTCTTCAAAAGCTAAATATGAGACTAATATAGCCTCTCAAGCAAAGGATAACCACAAAGCATTTTTTAGTTATGTCTGTAATCTGAAAGGAAACACTGAACAATATGCTGAGCTGGCTGTAGATGGCACTACCTATACTCAGCGAAAAGGAATAGCAAACCTGCTGGCCAATAAATTCATCTTAAATTTCACCCCCTCATCACCTCTGGTCACTCCCATGAAATACTCCCCTACCATTCCTTTGCCTGTTATCACAAAAGAACAAGTCATCACTACGCTCTCTAAAGCTAGAAACACTGCATCAATGGACCAAGACAGATTCCCACAGTGCCTATTAAATAGCTTGAAACATTACCTAGAATACCCACTCGGATCTGTGTTTAGCCACAGTCTGCAGACAGGCTTTGTCCCAGTAGAGTGGAGGACAGCAGTGGTTATCCCTCTGCACAAGGGTGGACCATCACTAGGCCCAGGAAACTACCGACCCATAAGTCTGACTAGCATCATATGCAAGGCTATGGAAAGGATAATCATGGATCTGATGACATAGGAAACCTCCAGACTGTAGACCCAACCCAATTTGGCTTCATCAAGGGCAGGCCCTGCCCGGTCAATCTTTGGACTTCTTTGAGAAGACCACCAAGGCCATGGATGAGGGTAGGTTGGGCATACTACCTACCATGAGCTGGCCAAGGCATTTAATACAATAACTACTCAGGTATTAGAGATAAACTCACAAAATTAGGCCTAAACCTCTACATCACCAGATGGATAGCCAAATGGCTTATGGGTAGAACACATATTATTAGAGTGGAGGAATTCACATCCAGCAAGAGGCCATCCACCAGTGGAGTACCACAGGGCTCAATGCTGGACCCCCTCCTGTTTTGGATATAATTTTCAGATGTCAAGGCAAATGTAGATGGCCTTTGGCTGACCAAGTTTGCTGATGACTGCAAGTTGGGAGCAATCATTAACTCACCAAAAATGATGTGGATATCCTACAGAAAGGGCTGACGCAGACTAATGATTAGTGTCAGAGCCATGGCCCCAAACTAAATGCAAAGAAGCATATAGGAATACCCTTTGGGAAATCTAATACCTCTGCAAATTACATCATTAATAGCACCCCCCAAGAGTGGACCCCATGGTGAGAGTTCTGGGTACTCAGATAGATAGTAATCCGAACTTTGACCGCCATCTGTCCACGGTGGTGAGGAAATGCTTCTATGTGGCTCAACTTATAAGTAAGGGCATGGCATCTAGATCTAAGGATGTTAAAGTACCACTGTACTTGGCCCGCATCAGACCAATAATCAAGTACAATGCACCCTTTGGCATGTACCTCACCAGCCACCTGCAACTCTTGGAGCATCCTCAGAAGTTTCTCACCAAAAAATACAGGGTATAACCAACATGTCATATGTGGAACTATTAAAAGCCCTATCACTGTATTCAGTTTCCTAACAATTACTGAGGGATCTGTGCATGACCTAGAAGACAGCATCTGACTCAGCCCTGATGAAAATGTTATATATTCAGAAAACTAACTGCAAGAGGGTTACCCGCTTCAAGGATCTAAACCCGATCTTTGACGTGAATAATTCATGCTAGAGCGACAGAAATGTGTCCCAGAGATTGCCCCTTCTCTGGAATAAGCTTCCTATTCACGTGAAGCAGAGCCCTTCCCTGACCACCATCAAGTGCAGTCTAGACCAATTGCAAATTCTCTCTTGGAGTATGTAAAAATTGTCAAAGCCCCACTTCCTGACGCTTGTTATCTTTCCTCTAGGGGTAGAAAATTGGTTAAAATCTGGATAAAACTAGCTAGGCTTGTAAGGCTT
Organism: Protopterus annectens; assembly: GCF_019279795.1. NCBI lineage: Eukaryota > Metazoa > Chordata > Ceratodontiformes > Protopteridae > Protopterus > Protopterus annectens. The sequence goes on from NC_056731.1 coordinate 27,311,346, forward strand.
TTGAGACATTAGCATAGTAATCTCCTATGAAACTATAGGAATATAAATTAATGCAAATTAAATTAATAAAAGATAAGTAAAAGTAAATAACTTCTTACTGAGACTCTTGTTTGCTGTAATAGCTACATTACGTCCAAAGATACCTGTTTTCAGGCTTCACTAGAAAATAAATTTTACCTATTTACTGCAACTAATATTTTATAGATTATATTTAAGAAATGATCACAAAATCAACAAAACTTACATTTTTCTTGTAAGCTTTATGTACTGTATGCAGTGTGTTTTATTTGAAATTCTGTGTATTATGTATTATGTTAATCTGCCTGGATGAATATAAACTTATATTAAAACACAGTTTTTAGCTTTTTTACAATAGCTGGTGCAATTCCCATTATTTCAGCTTCTAGTTTCAGTTAGTGGTATTGATTGCTGTTTCTCAGTTAGTTTATTAAATTAATATATATGTTTGCTTACCACCACTAGAAAAATAGTCTTTGTAGAACTGTGATGATTATATTCATGAGAATGACAAGTTTGTTTATAGTTCTGGTATAGTTTTATTGGAGTAATGCACTATTGATAATATTTATTGATTGTCGTTTAAAAAGTTACTTTTTATCTGTAAATGATCATTGCTGCTTGATTGTTTAACAGTTACTTTTTTAGATCTGAAGAAGCACCTAGTTGTGGGCGTAAAAGCACTTATCTTTTTTACTTTTTTATTCTTTTATTTGCAATAAAATATTTGATTTTGCACTCTGCCCTATTAGCTGTGTGTTCTGTCTAATCCTGTTTGAAATTCGTAGTCTGATCAGCCTTGTCCAATAAGTTTGGTTAACATTACCTGCTTCTGTTTTGCCTAAATTTATGGAGAATGGCAGAGAGTGGAGAGTTGAAATTGGATTATAATCCTAATGGGTCATAGGTATCTGCTTTTTCCAGTCATTTTGGCCGTATGCTGCAGGTGGAAGGCAATCCTCTATTATCTGCTTCCAGCGATGTTGCTACATCTGAGAATAAGCTATTGGCAGTGGATTGTGATGGTTTTGTGGCTGCTTTTAAACATCTGTTGAACAGTTTATACAAATACAAGAGACTGGAGTGGAAGAGACTACACTTGGAAGCCTGTTTACAGTACAAAATGGTTCTGAGAGGTTTTCGGGTGCTGAGGATGCCTACCTGGGTCTACTTCACATGACTGAAATTTTATTTGACTGAGACCATAATACCGGATTTTCAAAATACTAAAAACTCATTTGACTGAATCTCATTATACTGAATAGTAAACCATAGGCATGATTTGGGTTTCCCTTCTCCTTTGACTTGCTTGTGATAAAAAGAATTACTGCAACTTATAGTGCTGATTGTCAGAATACCAATAGTCATGTAGAAAGTAGTGTTGTAGTGTTTCTAAATGTGGGTATGTCTGTTTACATTTTTATGGGAAGTATCTCAAGTAATATGGCAGATGTGTTGTGCGTTCCCAGCAGTAGCGGCAGTGTGTAGACTACTGTAAGATAAGTAAAATGTATATATGCCCTTTTCCCCACTGTAGTGCGATCCTGGAGTTATATATATATAGTTGGGGGGGGCATAGCCCCACACCTAGTTTGCTTTTATATCATCTTGTTTCTGTTAAGAGTAAGTAGTAGTAAGTAGCTTTTAAGTTCCGGAAAGAGTTAGTCATTGGTGTTGTAAGTGTGCATGTCGATGGTTTACAAGTTAGTATTTTGAAATTTAGCATTGTAAGGTTTCAGTATTATGAGTTTCAGTCAAGTGAGTTTTCAGTATTTTGAAAATTAGGTATTTTGGTCTCAGTCAAATGAAAGTCAGTCAAATGAAATTTCAAGTCATGTGAAGTAGACCCGCCTACATATGGTAACACGTATCCGATATTATTGAAGCAATGGCAGTCGCTCAATTTAGAGCTAAGTTTTAATTTTATGAAGTTATTAATTGTGGTTTCTTGAGCCTATAGAAACATCTATTTTCAAGGAGGTCATAACTGACAAAGATAAGATGGGTGCATTTTTACGGGTCTATATCATATGAGCGAATCACACAAATTACGAACACTCATAATATCAAATGTACTGGACCTCAAACTTCCTATTGTGGGGGGCTGTGCCCCCCACACTCCCCGCTAAATATATATTCCAACTCCGAGATCCCATTCTTCACTGTACCGCAATCTCAGAAAAAACACTTTGAGGTCCAATATTATGAGCGTTCGCAATTTGTGCGATTCGCTCATATGACATAGACCCCATTTTTACTATCTTCAGCATGTAAGCAGAAAATTGCTGATTTATTTGTGGATGTAGCCTCTTATGAAAAGCGGCCGCAGGATGTGAAAAACAAAAATTAATGGATATGACAGACTTTTGGGAAGGCTGTTTTTTTTTTTCCTGACTGAGGACTGAATCCCATTGTCAATCTAAAACAGGCCGTTGTGAGTAGTAATGAGAATGGTGCTGATGCACTGAGTAGTCTGCCGGGACAAAGATGGTTAATAACGTGGCTTTTAACAAAAGACCGACTGTTCCATCAAATGACTTGTTGCTAACTTCCTCTGTTGCAAAGGCTACTACTAATGTTATGGCAGACAAAAACGTTACGGAAGGTATACTTTCTGATTCTGCCTCGGCTATGGCATTGAACACAGTGTTAATACTTTCAGTGCATTGTGTGCTACATCCTCTTCTTTTTTACATTTTCAGCTACCAGAACCTGTGAGGGAGAGCAAACAAGAAGGGAGAGGACGCTCATCTAGCAGGAATTGGCAAGGTCGGAAGATACCACAATTACCAGGGCAATTAGAACTGGGACCATCGTTACAGAGAAAAGTTCCTTGGACTTTGTTATGACAATTCCTTTAAGTTGACTAATGAACACATAAAAGTTCTTAATAAGGGACTTTCATTTGTATCTGCAAAAGGTTCAGTTTTGATTAATGTACTTAACTAACCTTAGACTATTTGCTGGAAATGTCACACTTAGGGTGCTATAGGGAGATATACAACAAGTGTGTTTTAGAAAGTCTAGCCAGTTTGTCCCAAATAATGTAACCCTTGTAGAAGCAGTTTTGAAAATCTTTGAAAGAGATATTTGTGAGGTCTTAAGTCGGAAGTATAGGAAACTTTTTCATTAATTTAACACAGCAAGAGTTTAGTGCTTTATATGAGCTAATGTCTAATGAACATGTACAGATGCACCCAGCAGACAAGGGAGGTGCCATAGTATTGATAGACACTACTAAATATATAGAGAGCATGAATACTATGTTACGAGATGCTCTTACATATTCTGAATGCATGAGATTTAATATTAATGAATTAATAGAGAAGTTACATTCCCGTTTACGTGATCTGCTAATGGATTGTGTTACTGATAAAGATCTACAGGATTACTTTTTGGTTGAATTTCTGACCTTTTCTATTTTGTACAGCCTCCCAGAGATGCATAAATCTTTGATTAATCCACCAATGAGGCCAATAGTATCTGGCTGAGGGTGGGTTACAGAATCCCTTTCTATTTTTGTTGAGAAAATGCTTTGCCCTGTATTGGATAAGGTTAGCAGCATATTAAGACACTAAGCATTTTTTAATCTATGCTATTTGATTGGTCCAACAGTTATAAGGGTACCAACTTTATACGTGTTACTATGGATGTTACCTCCCTTTTTACTATAATTCCAAATGACACAGGAATACATTTTCGTTAGACTTTTCCTCTCTAGGCATTCTAACTAATACTGACTAGATATATTTGATATGCACTTTGTTATATATTATATTAAATAATAATGCTTTTGTCTGTAATGAAAAGTTTTTTCTTCAGAAAATCAGAGTAGTAATGGGTACCATGTTTGCTAACAGTTATGCGAACATCGTACTGGCATAGTGGGAATCCCTATTTATTTGATAGAAGCAATTTCTTTTTGAAATGTATACCTTACTATGCTCGTTTCATGGATGATATTTTTCATGTATGGACAGGGCCAATAAGCATTCTTCACAATTTTGTTGATTATCTTCATCAAACCACATAATTTTTAAAATTCACTTTAAATTATTCTTCCGTAAGCATAGACTTTTCAGATGTCTGTGTTCGTATTACATCTATGGGTCTGAATACTAAGTTATATAGGAAATCATGTAAAAAGAAGTCAGTGTATTACATCGTAGCAATATACAACCACATCATATACATAAAAATATTTTAAAGGGGCAGTTCTATAGATTGGCCAAACTCAGTGTGGATGATGGGGATATGCTATGATCTTTTAATGAACTAGAAAATGAATGTTTGTGTAGGGGATATTCTGAGAAAGAGATAGATGCTGCTCAGAATGAAGTTTTACAACATAGAAAAGATTCTGCAAAACCTTATTTTTCTAAATGTGACAATAATTCTCAGCCTAGATCTAATGCACAGAACAACTTATGGATAAGTATTACCTATTCTAATGATGTTCATTTAGTATGTGATGTAATAAAGAGAAACTGGCATACACTAACCACCGATGATAGATATAGGAGGTTCCTGGGTGAGGCACCTCACTTCAGTTTTAAAAACAATCATTCTTTGAATAGATGGCTTTGCTATAAGATGTTTGGAAAGATTATCGGGAGATCTGAAAGGTTAGGAATGCATACATGTAGGTCTTGCAATATGTGTGAGTATATTAATAGTAATGTTAGTTATTCTCATCCGTTTACTAAATGTGTCTATTATTTTAACTTTTGTGCTGACTGAAGAAGTAATACTTTGATATATCTGGCAACATGCAAATTATGTGGAAGTTACTATGTGGGGAAAACAAATCAGGCACTAAAAGATCGTATATGTGAACATGTCTATGATATTAGAAGACAGGATACAGAAAGTACCCTATCTAAACATGTTTTATCTACTGATATTAACCATTCTTTTGATTTTTTTGGTTTTAGAATTGTTTAAAGTAGATATCAGAGGTGGTGACACCAGAACTAGGACCGAATATCTAGAGGTTAAATGGATATTAGAACTATAAGCTGATAAGGGTAATAGACTGAATGAATCTGTCCCTTTAAAACCTATCCTTAGATCATGTGCTGTAATACATTGAATTTGAAACTTTGTATTTAATTGATTAACAGTTTCTTTTTACTGGTTTTACTGGTTATATCACCAGGTAAAACAGTTCCTTAACTCACTAGCTGAATCACAAATAATGATATACTCCTCTTTACTACTCCTCTTGTTTGCACCATACCTCCTTACCTTGTATGAAAACCAGTTTCTCACGGGATTTCAGGTCCCGAAAGGCCATACTATCACCCCAGCTAAAAATCATCCCACCTTCAACCATACTTACAGTACCAGGTCCTATCCAACATCTTGTTCAGTCTATCAACATCTCAACCCCAGGCACATTAGCTCTAGATCCAAACACTACCACAAACTAATAAATTCCTGAAGTTCATCACCAAGTATAGACTTAACCTAATACTTGGTGGTGATATTCACCCCAACCCTGGCCCACCCACTTCAGATACACATACCCCCTCTACTTGCAATCTAAGCTACAAACCTACAATTAATAGACCAACTAACACTCTCCTAGCCTGTCATCTCAATATTAGAAGCATTAATAACAAGGCACATGAATTGCATGCACTTCTGGATGTCCACTCCCCTGAGATTCTCTGTTTATCTGAAACCTGGTTAAAACCTAACACTACAGACAATGAAGTCTTACCACCTGGGTACAACATACACAGGCTGGATCGTGCTTCCAGGTAGGGGTGTGGGGTAGCTGTACTCTATAAATCTGATTGAATGTCACCATAGATGTAATACAACCACCTCAGATTAATAACTCTGAGATTCTTGCCACCAAATTGCAACTTAATAAAAATAAATGCATTAATATCATCTGTATGTACATTCCCCCAGGTAACAATATATCTGCACTTGAAGATATCCTGCACTGGCTATCTTGTCACTACCCCCAAGAAACCCTACTACTTGGAGACTTTAACATAGACTGGGGCACCTGTTCCTCAGAATCCACAACCACCCATATTAACCTGCATGCATTTACACAAATCATATCCACCCCTACCAGGATAGGTAAACCCAACCAAAAAGAAAGCATACTTGACAGGGTACTCATAACTGGGTACTCATAAATAGTCACCCCCAAATGTACACCTTTGGTACCCTCCCTGATGGCCTAAGCGATCACCTTCTTACATATGTAATTAAGCACAAAGACATTAATTCCCAACAACCCTTACTCAGAAAGGTTATAAACAATAAAAACTTTGATCCTGCCAAATTCCAACAAGAACTCAACTCATGTAATTGGTCTATTCTAAAACACCTCCCCTTAGAGGAAGCAGTAGCATACTTTAACAACAAATTCCTTGAGATCCTTGATTTGCATGCACCTGTTCATTCAAAGAGAACAAAGGCAAAAACTGCTCCATGACTTTCTAAAGAGTCTAAACTCAAAATGACCCTTAGAAACAAAGCATGGGCTTTATGGCGTTCTTCTAAAGACCCCCAAAATCACATTAAATACAGGCAATCCAGGAACGAAACTAAAAAATCCATTTTACAAGACAAACAACAATACTACTGTAATTTACAGACAGTAAATCAAAATAGCCCTCAGAAGTTTTGGGCAGGTTTAAATAATCTACTATATCCTGGACAAACTTCAAACCCAATCCCTGCTGCTACTATTGATAAAACCCCTGAAGATGTTTCTGACAGTTTTAACCAATTCTTTACTGAGACAATTCCAGCCCTAGCTAGCCAACTACCTCCTAACTCCCCTGGTCCTGAAAGTACCACCCCTAGAAACCTACTCGCGTTCAGCTTACAACCAGTTGCCACTTCACTTATCCGTACCTTGATCAAAAAATTAAAACCCACTACACTTTCTGCTGATCAACTCACTGCCTTGTACCTACAAAAATCAGCTGATGCTATTGCTTACCCCGTCTCAATACTAATCACTCGAACCATAGTAGAAGCTAAAATTACCACCATCTGGAAAATATCCTATGTAATCCCACTTCACAAAGGAGGCAGCTCTACTGAATTCTCCAATTATAGGCCAATAGCTATACTCTTTCCACTTGCAAAGATTATGGAAAAATGTATTCATAGACAACTCATGCACCACCTAATCCAGAATCACCTTATGGCAGACACTCAGCATGGCTTCCGTCCTCATCACAGCACTACTTCAGCCCGCCTAGCCTTTACCAACACCATAAACCATAATCGCAACAATAATTGTATATCCTCAGCCCTCTTCTTGGATCTTTCCAAGGCATTCGATATGGTTGATCACCAACTTTTAATCCACACCCTGCAAACATTCTGTCTAGATACTAGAGCCCTTCAATGGTTTCAATCCTACCTGAATGGTCGACAGCAGGCTGTCCTCTGGCAGAACAAACTCTCTAATCTTCTACCTAACACCCTTGGAGTACCACAAGGCTCTATACTAGGGCCCCTGCTGTTCTCCATCTTCATTAACGACCTTTATACTGTCATCCCAAAAGTCAGCTGTATCCAATATGCTGATGACTCTACTCTGATTTGCTCAGCCACATCTCCAATAGAGTTATGGTCAGCTACCCAGACCACCTTTAATACAATAGAAAACTGGCTTTCTCGTCTGATCCTAAATCCCAAAAAAACTAAAATGCTGTTATTTTCACCAACACGTAGGTCTACCACTTTCACCTTTACCATAAATTCAAATGATGGCACAATAATCTCCCCTGACCCCCTCTACAAAACTATTAGGTGTCATCATAGATAATAATCTAAAATTCGACCTACATGTTAACCAAACTATCAAAACCATCAATAAAAAACTAGGGTCACTTGACAGAATAAAAGCCTTCCTAACCCCTCCAGCTAAAATTGCCATAGCTCGCTCTCACCTTCTTTCAACCCTTCTGTATGCATCCCCTCTACTCTCAAATTTAAACAAGACTGTCCTTAACAAACTCTCAATTTGCTACAACCACATTGCCAGGTTTGCCACTGGGCTGCCTTTTAGGACACATCATTGCATCAATCTAAATCAGCTTGGGTGGCTTGAACTACCCAGCCTAATCCAGTATAACCAACTGATTATGGCCTATAAAATCCTCTATAATCCGGACAATACTCCTGCACTTAAAAATATTATCACCCCCTATAGCAATCCTAGACCGCTTCGATCCTCTAACAAACTACTAATTCAGACTAGCAAAATTAATAACACAGCCGGTGACTCTCTCTTTGCAAACTCTGTAAGTAGACCCTGGAACTCTCTTCCAGCTGATATTACCTTACTTTCTACCTTAGGTCAATTTAAAACTAGACTCAAACAGCATTTGACACTTAACTGGCTATGTCAATGTATCAAGCCTGGCTAACTCTCTCTAGAATGTGTAAAAATCTGTTAACCAGTTTACTGTGTAATTTAATTTAATCCTGACTTACACTCGGGATTAACTCTAACCTGTGGAACTTGTTTAACTTGCTTACTTATGTAATCACTGTAAATAGTCTGTAATATGTAATGCTGGTATTATGTAATGCTGTATCTGCTTACCCTTGGTGCTTTTCTCCCCGAGCCTCCACTGAAAATGGACATGCATCCAGTCGGACTATCCCGGTCAACAAATGTAAAATAAAATAAATAAATACATTTTTAGATCTGAAGCAGCGCCTAGTTGTAGGCGTGAAAGTGCTTATCTTTTTTACTTTTTTATTCTTTTATTTGCTTCAATAAATTATTTAATTTTCTACTCTGCCTTTTTTGGCTGGTTATTCTGTCTTATCCTATACAAGTTTTCAGGCTTCACCAGAAAATTAATTTTACTTATTTACTGAAAATAATATTTTATAGATTATATTTAAGAAATGATCACAAAATCAATAAAAACTTAAATTATTTCTTGTAAGTTTATGTACTATATGCAGTATGTTTTATTTGAAATTCTTTGCATTATACATTCTATTAATCTGACTGTTTAGATGAATATAAATGTATATTGAAACATGGATTTTAGTTTTTACAATAGCTGATACATTTCCCATTATTTCAGCTTCTAGTTTCAGTCAGTGGTATTACTGATTGCTGTTTCTCAGTTAGTTTATTAAATTAATATTTATTAACCCAAACAAAGGATAACTGGCAAAAAGATGTGTGAATACTGTTTAGCACTTTCATTCCACTTTCATTCCATTTACAAAGTTAAAACTTCTTCAGAAAATACAGTACAAACCAAAATAAGAGTATTTAAAATTGACCCTTCTAAACCACATGACAAATGGTGACCATTCAGTGAAACACTAACAGTAAAGGAAATGTTATTTTTAAAGTGCATCCTCTTTAAAATTGTTTAACTTAGCCTAAATGCTAAATTTAAAATATGTAGATTCTTAAATATAACAATTTCAACAAAACTTTATAGACTTAAAATCAGGCTTTACTAAAAATTAATCTGATTTAAAAAGTTGTCTTAATTAATTTTAATATTTTGTATTTTGTTTACATTCCCCATGCTAATAAAAAGCACTTCAAATTTATGTGGTCATTTAGTCCAGGTTTTTTATTGACTGCTAACCTAATTTGCCATTCAGCCTCGTGATACTCCAGCAACACATTGACATTTCCTGTAAATCCATCAGAGTCCACTTTGTCAAGAACAAAAAATTACATTTTTTGAATTCTGTACATGATAGACAGTGTTTGGCTAACTCATTGTTGACATCCTTTTTGCATATAGCCAAAATATGTTCATAGATGTGTTTGGAAAATTTTCTTATACTTTTCTGTATGTAAAAACAAGAGCATGTTTAACAGCTGGTTAAGCACATTATACCAGAAGAATCACAATTAAATCTATTTCTGGCAATAATGGTTTTATGTAAACCATGTACAAAAATGCTGAACAGTTGCTGGTATATCTGCACTGCTTACATTTGCTGCATCTAAACATACCGTTAGTTGTTACACTTTCTTGAGACTGTTGTTTATGTCTTTCAAACATTATAATGTTTTTTATAAGTGAATAAAGGATCGTTTCCAAGGGTATTAACCATGTCTTAGTTACGCTGTATGATTTTCTAATTTTATTGGATTGGTTAGCATTGTCGCCTCACAGCAAGAGGTTCTCCGGTTCAATCCTCGGCTGGGGTGCCTTCTGTGTGGAGTCTGCATGTCCTCCCTGTGGTTGCGTGGGTTTCCTCCGGGTACTCTGGTTTCCTCCCACACCCCAAAGACATGCAGTAGGTGGATTGGACACTCTAAATTGGGCCTAGGTGTGAGTGTGTGCATGTGTGCGCCTTCTGTGGAAGGTTGGGCGCCGGGCTGGCAACTCGACACTGTAAAACTCCACTGCCAATCATGAGTGGACAGGTGATCTGCTGTGGCGACCCCTAACCGGGAAAAGCCGAAAGAAGAAGATTGGATTGTGTAATGAATGATGGACGTATTGGTACAAATGGGCAGAGGAAATCCTCCACTGAATTGATTTTTAAGACTATCACTGGAGGTTAATGTAGTGTGTTCGGTTTCTGATTAGCCTTGCCTTTCCTGAGTTCCATAACTTCATTTATGATTTTGTCTAAAGCATGTTTTGGGTGTCCTCTTTCGATGAACATACTTTCTAGAACATTCAGAGATAAAAACAGAATCTACACTAATTAGCCTGCTTAACCTTATAAATTATTCTTTGACCACTCCCCTTTTCATGTGGAACAGATGCAGGCTAGTGTAGTATAGATAGTTTCAGTCAGTGGTATTGATTGATGTTTCTCTGTGTCTATTAAATTAATATATATGTTTACTTACCACCACAAGAAACATATTCCTTGTAGAAATCTGATCATATTCATGCAGATTACAAATTTGTTTATGGTTTTGGTATAGTTATATTGGAGTGATACAGTACTGATAATATTTATTAATTGTGGTTTGCAAAGTTCTGATGAAGTTTTTTTCTATCTGACAAAAACGTATGTGAAGTGGTGTCAGCGTTAAATAAACTTGGTGTTTTTTTTTGGAAATCAACTTGGTGTTTCTCAGACATTGTATTCCTCCTGATTCCTCTACCTTTTGAGATTTTTTGTTTTGGTTTGCAAAGTTACTTGTTACCTATAAATGATCGTTGCTGCTTGAGCTCATTTAGCACTGACTGGGATTCGTGCATCAAGCAAATATTAGTCCGGTATAAATTTTGCAAAGTGACTGCAATACCTTTAATGTAAAATAATCAAAACGTAACCTGCAAATTATGCGAGTAAAACACTCAACACAACTGTTTGCAGGTGGGATGCCCCCCCCCATACTTTCTTGCTTACAAAAATGCTAACTCTATACTCATGCTACAAGGGGAAAAACATAAGCACCCTGCAAGGGTGAAAGTATTTCCTGCTTAAACTCCAACCTTGCAGTACACTTGACCCACTAAAAACAGTGTCAGGGATTCACTTCTCTTGGGAACTAAGAACTAGGGGATAACACTCGATGACATGATCTTTCTTGAATTGTAGAACTTCCATCAGTCCTTTGTGTTGATCTTCTTAACAATGTGACAGCCTCTTGAGTGCAAGGCTATGTGTTCTCAGCCTGTGACTCTTGTGAAGAATTTGGTTTTAAAAAAAGTGCACCTTTTACTCATTTCTTTTTGCCAGCCAAAGCTAAAGGTCATGTCACTATGCTTTGTTAGTTCACTGTCTGTTTCTTGACATTTCAGTCTTGACATTGATAAGTATTGTCTATTTGAGTCTTGCATGTAGACTTTTTCGTATATGTTCATAGTTTTGTATATATATTTTTTCTAATTATCAGTGACATCCCTTTTTTAAAAGTATTGTTACAGGTTTCAGATTCTACATCCCAAAAATCTTCCTCCTAAAGTAATTATTTTGTTCATGTGATGACCATAAAGTTCATGACTGTGAACATTGTATTAATTTTAATAACAAGATCTTGAGCAGATGGTGAAAGAATTTGTGCACTTTTCTAGAACATAAACAATATAATCTGTTGCTTCCTTTCCTTTTCCATCCACGTCTTCATGTTCTGTTTCTGCAGAAACAAAGCTTTTTAAGGAACTGTATTTTTTTAATAAAAAAGTCTGGTGTTAAGCGAAGAAAACATCAAAATAACTTATGGGGTCATGGCAGATTTCCAACAGAGAGGTTCCTTATTGAAGTTCTGGGTGAGACCTTTCAACCTGCAGCTGATGGTGCTCAGAAATGTTTCCCCCAGTCCACTGACAAATATCTTGAGACTCCTGCTTTCTGAAATGCCTTAGGTGTTGAACAGGAGACTTTAGGAGTGGTTGTAGAGATGGATCATGCTGAATATTGGCTAAAATAGCAATCACAGCAAAGCCAGACATGAATACTTTCTGAGAGTAAAACATTGCTTCCACTCCAAACATCGGTCTCGAGTCTTCAAGTGTGCAGTCAGTAGTACTGCAGAAGTCTTCTGAAGCATTTATGACTCTTGCATTTTCAACCATTTATTACTTTGATGTCCATTTGCTAGACTTTTGCTACCAGGACACATGCCTATGATGCCCATTCACAAGTTGTCTTAATCTTCTGTTACTATACTGGCCTTGCAACAGAGATTCAGAGGGACAGATAACAGTCCTCTGGATGTATAAGACTCCTGTCATAGTAGCTGAAGCCATTTTCATTATATCCTGCCTAGGATATGGACACAGGTCAGTTTTCAAATCTTCACGGCACCTTCCACATGCTTATTGACAGGGGCTCAGGCAGACCCACATAAAGAGAGCAATTTGAGCACCGTAATCTCCAGAGCTTTTTTGCTGCCAAAGTGTGCTCCTCTGTGGGCTTTGTATGACTGACAGTCAACTAGTTATCATTCAAGGTTGGACAGATAGGTACTTTATAAGAAAAACCTTCCACAAATAATTTTTTCTGAGAAAAAAATTTATTTTTATTGTGAATTTGATTATTTTATGCTGGTAAAATTAATTTTTATGGAGTGTCATTACTTGTTGGGGAGTTTTATTTGGTATGTATTTGTGTGAGAAAACTGTGTAAAATCTGTTTTTTCTACTTTTTTCGACACTCCTCTACATTTTCACTTAGACCTTGTGTATTAAGGGTAGGCTGTTGTGCTTTATGGGACTGTCATTTATGTTTTTTACCTCAAAAATCATTAATTTCCTGTCAGGAGGTTTAGCAACTCTCACAGACTCTGCTACCCGTTTTTCAGGCTTGTTTCTTCAGCTGGACCATGGAGCTGAACCAGTCTTCTCCATTCTTCCTTCCCCTGTGCACAAGAAAAAGAAAACTGCTAGGGAGTCTTAGGTCATCCTGCTCCCTCATTGCCTTGGCCACAGATGGGTGACTCTCTGTGACTGGACTTGGTTTCTCTGATAGGTCAGCGATGTCTCTCAATCCCTTTGGTGTAGCTCATCGGGAAGCCACTAAGGACCAGGAGTTAGATGCATCTTCTGCAGCTGTAGGGTTGACCTCTCCAGACAAGGGAGATCCATTATTGTCAGTCTCGGGTGGGGGTGGGGCACATGAAGGTTTACTGCATAGCCGGGCCTGTTCCCTGGGTTAGTGTCCCTGCCAGGAGCTGATCTTTTCCCAGGGAGTCAGTAAAAAATAAGAATATTATTTCTCCTGTTTCTATTATTATGGACAGGAAAGACTTGCTTGGATTTACTAAAGAGTTAATTTCTGCTTTTAATCTTTCAAACCCTGCTTCTTCTCTTACTTTAAACAGAAAAAGAAAAGTATTTCCCTCTCAGTCTAACACTGATTCTCAGCCAGAAGAACAGGGAATAGAGGTGGAGTCCATTTCTTTAGAGATTTCTCCACTAGCTGAATAGCCTGATTCTGAAGTCCAAAATGCTTTATTTTTCTGAGATCTTAGTTAAAATAAGAGATATTTCAGTGGGAACAAAATTAAATTCCTATCTCCCAGGAAAAATATTGTTGCAACTGGATATTCCACAGCATGCAGCTGTCCTTTCTGTTTTATTAGCTTTAGAGAATGTTTCTTAACAGTTTTTGCATGCCTGGCAGTCAACTTCCTGCTCCTAAAAAAGTCTGATAGGGTATATAAAGTACCTCAGAGTTATAAATATCTGTTTTCTAATCCTAAAATAGGCCCTGGTATTACTTCCTTATCTAAAACTTTACTGCTAAACAGATTGTTAATGCTAACCCAATTCCCTCTGATAAGGAGGGGAAATCTTTTGATAGCTTTGAAAAGACAATTTATTTTTCCTGCTACTTTAACTTTTAGAAGTTTGAACTGCTAGGCTCACATGTTAATATTTTTACTGGCTTCTTTTGCAAACATGAGAAAGTTGACTTTTAAACTCCTTTTCTGAGGTAAAGGATTTAGTTAATGCCTTAATTGTATCTGCTTCTCGTATACGCAAACTCACCTTAAAGTGTTGTTTTGACACTGTTGATGCTGTCTTCAGAGCTGCTGTTACAGGTGAGTTATGACATTTGTTTGGTTACACTCTTATAACTACCACAAGATGTGAAAATTGAGATTTTAAACTCTCTCTCTCTCTCTCTCTCTCTCTCTCCTTGACAATGATCTGTTTGGCCCAACTGCTGCAAAGTTACTTAAAAGATTTGATGAAAGAGGAAAATTTACTCTGGCACTGACCTACATTTTTCATCCTTTCTTTGCTGAGTTTAATAAAAACTTTCTTTCTAATTCAGGAGCAATTTAAGCAGCAAGGTACTACCAAACATGATTTTAAAATGCAATGGCAAGGAGGCTGTAAAAAGAAAGGGAAAGCCTATTAAGAGCTAAGCACAGTCCAAAAAGTGTGAATAAATATTTCCCTCACCAGGTTTCACCCCACCCCCACCATGGCAATCTGTCCGTCAATCAAGGTCTGCTCTACATCTACCCTAGTGTCAGCAAATTCTCTCAGACAAGTTGGTTCTGAAAATCATCCAACAGGGGTACAGATTACAATGGAAATCCTTTCTTCCTTTCCAGGGGATTTCTCCTCGGGTTGAAAAAACAGACATCCTCCTTTCCTCTAATTTTGGAACAGATATCTCAGGGTGTCATAGAACTAGTTTCCTCAGATCCGAGGGGCAAAGGTTTTTATTCAAGGATCTTTTTGGAACCAAAGAAAGAGGGAACTTGGAGACCAGTAATATGCCTGTCCTTCTCAGTTTCTGTATCAAGGTCCCAAAGTTCACAATGTTATCCCTTCAAACCATGTAATCTTTCATTCCTTTACTCAGTTTCATGGTAATGTTAGACTTAAAAGATACTCCCATCACATTTCTGTCGGCAAAGATTTCAGACATTTCTTAATATTTTCCATATCTGGCTTACATTATCAGTCCTTTGTCTTACACTTTGGTCTGTCTACTGCACTGTTAGTATTTACAAAATGCCTGGCTCAATTAATTGCCTACTGCAGACTTCAAGGCATTCTCATATTTCCATATCTGAATGATTGTCTTATTTTTCCAGTTGCCAGGATTCTTTGATATGTCAAGAAACATCTGCTCAGTCTAAAGTTTCAAAGTGAACGTACAGAAATCATCTCTGATCCCTTCACACACACTATTGTTTTTTCTAGGATACCTCCTGGATGCTTCCATAGGAAGAGCTTTTTTCCACTAGACAAATCAAAACTGTACAAATAAATCTTCCTGAGCTTTTCCAACCAATCTCTAATATCTGCCAAAGAATTTCTCAGGATTCTGGGTTTCATAGCTTCTATGATTATCATGATTCTATTGGCCAGACTTCATATAAGAAAAATTAATTTGTACATCAGGTCAGTCTGGTTGCAATATCAACACCCTTTATATTTTCAGATTCTAGAGCTAGAGTTTGCAAGAAGGGAGGTATTGTGGTGGGTTGACCATTTGTGCCTCAACCCAGGTCTTCCCCACTCCCTAACTTCCTCTTTAGTGTGTTATAGCAGATGCTTCAGACTTTGCTTGGGGCTGTACTGAAATGGGGTGAAGGTGCAAGGTCTGTGGAACAAGCAAGACCGACAGAAGCACAGTATCAAAGAGATGCTGACAGTAATCTAATTAGATTGACATTTTTTTTACCCTCTTTCAGATCCTTTTATAAGACTTGTACAAGAGATAAAGCATTACAGAGACAAGATTATTCTTAAAACATATACCCGACTAGTGCATTGCTACAGGATATCACAGTAATATAAGGTACAGCAAAAGAATTAATTCAAGTTGTTTGAAACAGGCTTAAATTGTAATCTGGAAGCAAATAATACATTTATTTCTACACTCCTGGAAACCTGTAAGCAAATATTTTGTTTTCACTTCTACATATGCAGGTTGAGACAGCATGCAAAAAGTCTGTTCCTGTATTTAATTTACTCTTTATATATAAACAATACCTTAGTTTTTCTTCTGTTAAATACCTGTGTTCTAATGTAAATGCATATAAACATTTAATTACTTTAGTTGTTACTGTTCTCAGTGTTCCAGTGTCAGTGTTTTTGTATGCCTATATTTTTTAATTTTTTTTGTTTGCGTACATAATTTTTTTAAGATTGTAACCTCCATCTTGGCTTGGGTCATGGCTAAAAAGGGTCTTTAGACTACCTCACCAGACTAGTTAACAAATAATACAGAAAATGTCAACCAGATAATCCTGTCTCTCACCAGAATACTTTGTGAATACTCTACAAAAAATATGTCCATTTTATATAAAGCAGACCAGACCATGATGAAAGCAGTGATGTTTGAAGTTCAAAAACCAAAGACAGCAAGGTCAAGATACCGCTTACCAGGATAAATCCTGGAAAAGAGAACAAGGTAAAGGCAGGGAGTATATAGTCAGTCTTGTAAATAATGGTAGAATGCACCTATAAAAATGTGGGATATGGATGTCTTTATTTGAAAGATTATGGCTTACAGCCATAATCATAAAAGTAGGGATTAGAGAATATGTCTGCATTTAGAGACGTGAGAATGTTTTTATTAAATGTGGGTTTGTTAAGACAGTTTGAAAGGAGACAGTGACAGCTGATTATTTATTTACTTACTTACGTACTTACTTTTTTCAGTTGTTTGCCAGGAAAGTCTGACTGGGAAAAGATCCTTTTCAGCTGAGGCCTTGGAAGAAAAGCTCCAACAAATGATAACATAAAAAATAAGCAGTCATTGACCTTAGCATTATCAATCATAGTTATCTACAGCTTGGGTTAAAAGGCAGTACCTTAAAAGAATATCATACAGACTTTTAAGTCAATAGACAACAATAACACACACGGTATCATACAGGTATCGTAACATAGTCTAACAAATGTAAAGACTGGTACAGAATTAACATTGTAGTTCAGCAGATATGGGTGGGCATTTATAGTATTTGTTTGTGGGAGAGAGTTAGTGATATTAGGTAAGTATTAGGTGTATTTCGGGTGAGAAGTTGTTAAACTATGGATTAGGGGATGGGTGACTTAGCCTGGAGAACAGCATGAGCAGATCCATGAGTCATTCAGGAATAGCTTTAGATTGAAATTGAAAGTTTTTTTTGGTTTTCTGTTTTTCTAACATCTGGTGAAAATATAATCAGCTGTTTGAATGTTTGACAGTTGTAATTTTCTTGATTAGTTATATATTCAGAAAATGCAGATTGGTAGAAGTGCAGTTTCCGGATTACCATTTTAGAGAATACAACTGTTGAAAGTTTATTCATTCTAAGAATACACAGCGCCAGAGAGACAAGGATACTTTGTTTATTTGTAAAACTGAATGTGTTTTCTCTGAAGCTGTACAACTTCAGATTGAGAATATTAAAGCTAGGAGAGGCAGCAGAGGAGGTTGCTTCACCAGAAAAAAATGCACAGATATTTATTTTTGTTTTCCTAGGGTCCTATTACTTGGCATGCAGTAAAACCCAAATTCCCAATTGCTCCAATGCACTGCCTGGTTAAGTAATTTGATCAAGGTCACACAGTAGGTAGATGAAGAATGAGGAGAAAAAAACCCTGCACCACAGGAAGTAACTCATTAACATCTCATAGCAATAATCCTCTGTGCCAGCTGCCAGATTTGGAGACATGACTGATCGAATCAAAGTTGCTACATGCACAGTGTAGAGTATTAACCACTATATGATCATGTATATTTGTTTGTTTGTTCATTTATTTATTTATTTATGCTTACCTTTTTGGCAAAATAAAACCTTTTCAATTTCACCACTTCAGTGAAAGTGCTGCTGATGAATGTAGTTTCAGGGATAGCTTATTCTTACAATGCTATTGACATTAAACTGGTGCTGTGCCCTGGAGTAGGTAAATGGGTTGGGATGCAGAACATGACTCTACGTGTGTTTTTTGCTGGCAGAAAATGTTTTCTAACAGTGCAGTTTTATCTATGACATGTTGAAAACGGGAGTTTACTGTTAAAGAAACTGGGGGAAAAAGTTTTTTTCTGAAAAAAAAAAAAGAAGAATATAAATTAGGGGACAGAATTTAACTTACTTTTATCAAATGTAGCAAGTCTACTCACTAATGTTGGGGCTTTTTCTTTTTTTTCTGAGTATAGATATGTTGTTTAGTAATATGTGTTATGTTTTTAGGTTATTTAAGGTTTCGGTACAATCAGTTCTTTCAATGTTGTGGAATTAATGTAAATATTATTTATCTGGTTTGTAGTGTGATTTAGAATCAAATGAGTGAACCATTCTTATTACTGGCAAGCGTTGCTAAAACCCGTAATATCTACCAGAGGTACTTCCAGCTTAGATGGGATCTTATAATATTTTTATTCAAAAGCCTCCCCCCCAAAAAAGCTGTTCTGTAGTGTCAATCGTGAATATTAATCCAAATGCAATCAGTTGATAAATACATAAAACTTTCAATTTCCTGGCTTCAAAAGTGAGTGTGCATTCTAAGCCACAGTTATTGCATGGTATAAGTTAAAAAGTAACCAAAATGACTTTATTTCTAAATAGAAACCTAGATAATATTGAGTTGATAGACGTTCATCATTAGATCACTATTAGAGTAGTCTGAGCTATAAGGGTTGCATCCTGCCAATGATTAGACATCCTGCCAGCTTCCTAAGCTTTAAGGCACCTTCTACACCCTCATATGACTGTCGGAGCTTGAGGGTGAGCCAGTATAAAAACAGACAGTTCACCTAAGAAAAAAACATTAAGTTGAATTTCCCAAGAGTCAATAAAAATAATTTTTATAAAAAGTTTTTGCACCCCACCCGATTATTTATTCTAACTTTGTGGTTCTGCTCCTCTGGAGAAAAGAGAAAACATGAACACCTTATAACTCCAAGATTGCAAGCAAAACTGCTATATTCCATTTCATTGAAAACCCTTCCCTCATGGACCACCTTTACAAGCAATGAAACATCAAAGATACCTTGGAATTCTCTTTGACCAAAGCCTTACTTTCCCCTACATGAACTTCATGTCATAAACATGGCCCTTAACCAACAAACACTAGCTCACAAATATTTCAGTCTATTTCCTCTAGAAGCAAGAAAAGCCCTAGCAACAGAAATAATAATGCCAAAAATTGAATATAATTTGCCACTATTTGTACTGATCTCCGCACAGAACACCTGTAGTCTTCAGCTGACAATAAATAATATCTGTTGTTTCATATTCTAGATGGCCCTTGGGAGTACCAGTGCAACATACTGAAAAATGCTAATTGGCTGCCAACAACTACTATGATAGCTGCATTTCCAACCTTCACTTAAAATTGCTCTTTATTGTCCACTATCTGCAACGACAGTGTCGATAATGTATTTATTCCTGATATTCTAATTCAAAGAACAGCATTTCACTAATAAGGCCCTCCTTCAAAAAGGTAATGGTGACAAAGCAATTTCAAAAATTGTACCAGCTGCCTGAAATTACCACAGAGTATTTTAAAACTCACTAATTTAAATAAATGAAAATAAAGTTAGTGCAACATCTCACTAATGAGTGTAGGAGTACTTGGTTTGATATAGGCGTACTATGTAGCCTGGAATAGCATATGCAGATATATGCAAGTGTGAGTAACTGTGGCAGCAAACCACGCAATCCAGAGCAGCATATATAAATATATGTACAGTATGTCTGAGTCATTGCAGCTGTTAAGCATATGACTAAAGATCTAATACACATAATAAAATTAATAAGCATGTGTATCCTACAATAGAATATTAGATTTATAAAGTATGTGCAAGATGAATACAGCAAAGGCATAAAGTGATTGCTAGTTCAAAAAACAGAAAGAAGATTAGGTGTATTTACATAGTATTTATAAACAGGAATACAAGTACTGTTTTTGTTTTGATACTTTAACGGAAACTAAAGATCACAGATTATCTCAATGTTTTTTTTTCAGGGGTAGGGAAAACCTATGTCCACCTCCATATACTACAGCATTTTAATCCTCGGGGGGGGGGGGGCAAGAATGTTTGTTTTACAAAAAGGATATCTCTCAATTTCTCTACAACTGAATGACCATAGACTTGGTTATAGCACTTTAACCAATTTGGTGTCATCTTTTTTCTTTTTGCATATTTTTACACCCTTGCCTGTTGACCATCTGGCTGCAGATCATAATGTAGCTATTATAATGACAGTCATTAGTGGATGTTAATACTTTATACCTTATTCCCTGTGTAAAGTTAAAGGGGTTCAGGGGGTGGGTATTCAGTGGGCACTGTGTGGGGATATCACTTGTTTCCATGGGTAATAAAGCCCTTCAGGCTTCCCTGCTCCCATTTTGAAAGTGGGTCACGCTTGATAGATCTCTAGTCTGCACTGGGGATGCATTGATGAGAGGCGCACCCTAAGGTACATCTGTCATCCTACACCAAAATGAGGTGAACAGGCAGTACTACTTCACTCATGTTCCTTAGCAGTTGGCTTCTCCAGCTGCTGGTCTACTAGTGAAACCCAAATTAGCTGAGTTGTTTTCAGGGCCATGTAACCAGACAACTTGTTTTCTTTTGTGAGTCAAATATACATTCTTGCTAGGATTATATAAGGTTGCAGATGGGAGTATTGCATCTTAATTCTTCAAACTCCACCCTTGTTATATCAAGCCTTAAGCCTGTCATTGTACATATGTTTTGCACTTTGAAAGAAACTATCTTTGGCTAATTTTGACAGTCTCAAAGTACAACCCAGGCTGTAGGATGATGAAAACCATTATTAGAAATAACTGGAATATTTTAAGACAAATTATATGTTTTTTTTATTTAGTGGGTGAACAGCCATGTTTTGTTTATAAGACAGACAGTAATTTAAAAAAAGATGTTTGGTAATGGTAATTCAGAGAATGTTCCAAACACAAGAGGGAAGTGGCACTTGTTAGCATTGTTCTTTCATTTTTGAAGGGGCAACATTAAAGATGAACAGTGGTCTTGACTATACTGCATATTTTCAAAAATGGAATTGTGGCACTACTAGAGTGGTGTATTTAGCCAAATGTTCTGACTTTCCAACATTTTATTTCGGAAAAACTGGAAAAAAAAGCATTAAGAATGAGGATATATGAGCATTGCTAGAGTACAATGTTAGCAGTGCTTTATATAAACACTCTTTGGTCTGCCGCAATTTCAAAAAATTCCATTTTGATATCTTGAGAAAATTATGCCCCCCCCCCCCCCCAAACCAAAGGGTAGAGATAGAGAAACAAAACTGGAATATAAGGATTTGTTGTAGCAGTTCAGGTTTAATGCCACAAATAAGCCAGGGTTAAAAGAGTATATTTATATCAATTCTGTTCTGAACCTAAGGGAAGTTGAGTTGTAATGAAACTGTAGGAAATGTTAAGTGTTTTCACTGACAATTTTGACTTTTATGTATATACACTTTTATTTTATAATAAGATTAATTTCATTTTTAATATTTCAGTATTTCATAGTTTCTAATTTAATAGATTTCATAAGTTTATTATATTTTAAGGAAAAAGAGCAAGGTTTTGGGTATATATATTTTATAGGTATTGTTTTCCTATTACATCATCAAGTTAATTATGTATTAAGTGGTTTCTTGATAATACCATTGCATTGGAGGTGGTGAATTACGTGTTTTGGGTAATTTGCCTTTAAATGTTGATTAACAGTCTACTAGCTATGTAATGAAAGTATTTAAATTTGCTAAGTATAGTTATTCTTTCAGTTCTGAAGAAGTCCAAGATTAATTTTTTTAAATGGATGAAGGCAGTCAACTTTTTGTGTGATATTAAATTATTTTTCGAGTGTATTATGTGTGTGATTTGCTGCAAGCAACTCCTGCACACTTTCATTTTTGGTTTATTAGTGTTTTAAGTATGCATTTGCCAAATGAATTATGTGTGGGTTCTGCAGTCATTTCTTACATTTTGCCTAAGTCTTTATATGGTTGAAATGTATAATATTCATCTGTCTTGACAGTTCAGTTCGTCTGTCTTTGCAGTTAGCATTCTCTAACTTGCTGATTAAACAATTGTACTTCCAAAGAACCACATTTGGCAAATAAAAAAAAACTGTGGACAAAGTTTCAATATTCAAAGTACCTCCCCCCAATAAATTATACCATGACTCTAGACTTTCATCATTAGTCCTGTCAGCAGGAAATGAGTTGATAACAAAAGGCATATTCACACCAAAAGAGGTAGCTTTATGCAAAGGAGGTTAATGAAAGTGGAGTAACTTTGCATCCTTAAAATATGTTACTAAAAATAATGGAGCAGTTGGGTATATTTTTGATGCAGCATCATGAAATTGCACCTTATTGCAAAATATTAGTTAGCATTATTTATAATGTATTTACTTGAGTATATTTTCTGTTTCTTGCAGTATGAAAAAGGAACTTGACTGGACAACCAGAATGTGGGAGAAAAAATTTGCTATATTGAGGCAAAGGTACAGTATGTTTATACAACTTCCATAATCAACATTATTATATATTCTGTTCTATGTCATCATACTAATTATTTGCTTGCCGTCTGGGAGAAAGTGTTTTGTAGAGTTAGGAAGAGTATAATCTGAAATGTTGAAAGTTCAATATTTCTTTGCAGGCTGTGCATTGATTCAATCACCACATCATATTGTTCTGGTACAAAATGTAGAAAAGTAATGAATGGAGTACACCTAAGACATTGCAGAGCACATGAAAGATGTGTCAAAAGAGAAGTATGGAGTAAAAGTAAGGCTTTCATCTGGCAATAGCCAAAAGTCATGTGGTAATCAGAACATGCATTACATTAAGTGCAGAATTATGATGGTCTGAACAAATGTGACAGAGATTTATATATACAGTGAAGAACAGTTTATAGAGCAGAAAGGGCAGTTCCAATGCAATATATTAACATCTATAGAACCACTCAAAGAGGAAGAATACTTTAGATCTCCCTTCTCTAAACTCGGTGTTGGTTGCATGTATAAAACAGTTAGCATTTCCTTTGTGGTTTGAGCAAATAGTATCCTTCCTAGGCACACAGTGTAGTAAATAAGACTAAACACTTTATTTACAGGTATGAAGCTTGTCTTTTGAGTCATCAGGTATTGGTGCCTTCTTTTTAATAGTGGTGTCACAGACCTGCAGATTTGGGTTACAGGAGTTTGTAAACATAATTGGATAGATGTGGAGGTTAGTGTGGACAGAAGGCTTCCATATTTGAGTTGCAGAACAAGAACTTATTTTGTATTTCTTGATACTGAATCAATATTACTGATTAAGTGCCTGCACTTGCAGATGGAGAAGTTACATTTTGTAATCAGTGTCATGTGACATATGGAAATGGTAAAAATCTGCAGCAGTGAGGATCTATTTTTGTCACATGTTTTGCATCACATGTCCGTAAAAATTATGGTTAAATGATCTTTATTCCAGTCACTCTTCAGATAATGGACATGGGAAAGACTATGAACAAGCCATTACTCTTATAAGGACATACATGCTACATGGCTTTTATTTCAAAAAGTGTGTGAACTTGCAACACCTTAAAGAAATAACAGGACTTCAAGAAATCATTTTATTAGACACCTGCAATGTTCCTTCCTGCCTCTGTCAGTAACATATTAAGAAGAAAACAAAACACACAATAAATAATGTATTACAGATACCTATTCCCATTTGTTTTAAACCATACCATTTTAGTAATAGTACCCAGCTGTCCTTGTCTTCTGCATCTCTATTGTAACACAGTTACAATAGTACAATGACAGATTATTTAAGAGTTGACTATTGTAGGATTTCTTGCCACGTTGAGGACAAGAGAGCACCTTTTCACAGACGTTGCTCACCTAATTTTAGTGCAGTAGTTTTAAAAACATTTTTTTCTTTTAAAGACGATGAAATCAATAAAAATCTTTAAAGTGATTTGTTCAGTAACCAACTTACCTTGCCACCACAGTATGTGGTGCATAAAGTGATGATCATTATTTTTGCTATATTTGTTGAATGTTTTTGGATGTGCTTCTTCTAAGACCAGCATTTTAAAAGTACCACTTTCTTGTACATTGAGTCACTGAAAATAAACAGTAAACTTTAATTTCAGTGATGTCATCTTATGAAAAGCATGTGGTACATCCGCAGACTTTAATGGATGAATCACCTTGCATGCACAGAAATGTGTCCATTGAAGTCTGTAGCTGTACCTCATGTTATTTCTTCATTGATGTCACTGAGGGTACACTAAATTAATTTGGGCCATGGTTTAATAAAAATGGTTTGCAAAGCTTTTTATTAAAAATTGCTCAAACAAATAAGGGAATGAAGTAAAATGAGCACACCCTGGCACTTAACTTACCAAATGCTGTAATGTATGTAGGGAACTGAACACATCATTTTAAAGTAAATATCTTCTAAGTAAAAATTTAACTTCAAAAATTTAAACCATATTCTATCAAAAAGCTGTTTTTCCAGTTTTAGAAAACTCAGGCAACCTTCTCAATAATAATGCAAACCATGGGTCTCAAAAGCCTTTGCAAGAATTCACTAAGAATGTTAATCTGTAATACTTGACAGTACAAGAATGAATGAATGCATGGATGAATAAATAAATAAGGAATTAGCCAGGTATGCTTGCTGACACTGCTGCTGAGCACACACAGAGGTAAAAAGTCTGTACAATGCACTCAAATTACAAGCAAGAAACTAAAGCAGTTTACACTCTAAAGCATAACCTGCTTATGCTCTGACTTTACTAGGTTTGTTCTGCATGTAAAATATGCACAGTGAGGTAATGCTTCTAATAATCTAGTACATGTCCAAAGTTCAGGTACTATCAGTCCATTTCCATAAAGGAATGTCATAATCAAGAATATCATTTTACCTGGGTCTTGTGATGTGCTATCTTAGGCAGAGGGGGGTCTGTGATTTTTGTCATATGTCAGCTAATCTTACTCTTTCTTGTCATATATCTGTGTTACTAGACAGACTGAATTCAAGAGCAAGTTTTACAGCACAAACTTGTTTTTCCTAATCAGCTTAGAGCTGTAGTCTTAACAGTTCCTAGTTTTCTCTGCAGAAAATGTTCCTGTACAGTCCTTGGTCTTGGTCTTGAAAGCAACAACTGTTAATGTACATTCAGTTACTTCTCAGTGAGCTTGCCTAACTGTACTACATCTGTTTTTCTTTTTTTTTTTAATATGTATAAAATCCATTTAAAGTGGCAAATATACACTACATAACCATATAAAAGAACGAGACCTCCATTAATTTTCCTACAGAGTCAATCTTAATTACACCTGCTTGTATCACAAAACATTGCACAGCTGCCAGAGTTTTGCACAAGAACTCCACATCAGCAAACCTAGGTTATAGATTATTTCTACCTTACATGTGATAAATTTGTAATGCTTGTTTTCTTCTACTTCTTTGATTCATAAGACATTGCTGAAGATCATACAGGAAAGAGATGACCTTATTAGCATAGATGTAGATTCGAAGAAAACATCTTAAGTGTCATAACTGCTGCAAATTACTTCTCAGACGCATGGAAGTTACTGCTGATTCTTAATCTTTTATTACAGCAAAGAGGAGGAGCGCTGCATCATACCCTTTCTTTTGTCAGACAAACAGCATAGATGAGTAGTCACTGATTCCAGAAAGGAAGCTGGGAGACCATTTACATTATTTAGGCATGTGGTATGGGCATGGGTGTACATCATGGGCATCCATATCAGACTGGCTGCAAATCTTAGAGGTATATACATTCCTTGTACTCATTAGACCTTGTTTACTCTTCTGTTTAGCTATATATGATAGCTTATTCAGTGTTTTTATAGTGTCCCCCTCTTCTGGCTGCTTTTATGCCTGTTAAATTGCTGTTGAGAGGTACTTAGAATATGAGACTTCCAATAAAATCACAACACTACACCAACTTGGTGTATTGGCTTTGCGCTGCAGAACATAACATTACTTAAAGTTCTAGCTTAAAAATATCATTTGTGGATATGACTTTTGTTAGGATTACTTCCTGTCTGAATATACATATAATCTTTTCTTGCTTTACAAAAAATATATATATTGAAATTTAAGGTAGTATTTGAAAGAAATTGTAATCAGTCCAGTCCTAGTTTGCTCCTCACAAAACAAGATAAAGGGAAATGATTTATACACACACTGAATGCACACAGACATTCAGTATGCTAGACATATGGAACTGCTTTCTGAAAATCAGATTAGTTGTGTCATATGCAAAGGCAAACGGAGTAATACTAGATGAACAAATCTTTTGCAATGGGTGGGTTATAATATTATATTATTTTCAGTTATGATAAATAACTCCTAGGACTGATGAAGGCATATTCCAGTGGGTCTAGAGCACCCACTCAAGTTTTCTTCAAAATGTGTCTGCCTGGACTTCTGTGGGGCTGTTACTTGCTGAGATGGTTCAGCATTTGTAAAACATTGCTAATTGGATGCACAGTCTTGAAGAAAGAGTAGATTGGCTTTGCCTTCTGCAAACTACAAATCTATAGTCACATACAAAATATTTCAAAAGTCAAAGTCAATTCTTACAAAAACAATACTTTACTTATCGTCAGGACCTACATTATAAAATTCCCAAAATGTTCAGGTCAACCATCAATCAACTCCAAAAACCTGCAAATCCTACCCAGCCTAACCCACTATTACTGTAACTGACTTCAACACAGTCTGTATCTTTAATGGACATTTCATCAATGCAGCCACAACGCTTACTAAATACAACTCCAGTTCAATCACACAAACTAAATCTCTGTCTACTAATAACTAACTCCTTTTCTCTCCAGCCTATATCCACCTCCATGAGAAAGCAATATCTCACTATACTAGAACCAGTCATTCTAACCCCAGACAGCCTCCATGCAGAATACATAAAACTAGCTGCTGATGTCATTGCCTCCCCTATCACTATCCTTATAAACAAAGCTATAGAAAAATCCCTGTTCCCTACCTCATGAAAAGACTTCTAAATGCTGCGACTGCACAAAGGTGACCCTTCTTTTGAACCGTCTATAGACCCATTGCCATACGCTTTCCTTTATCTAACAGCCTTGATAAATGGATCCTATTAAATATCCTCTCCCCATCCCAATATGGGTTTTATCCTTCTCCCAGCAATGACACAGCTTTATTATCTTTCCTTAACACCATTCACAAACACAGAGAAACATGAATTAAGTTGCATTGTCAGTCTGCCTTGACTTATCATAAGGTCATGCTGCAGTCTGTCACTGCAAAGTCTTCTGCTGACTCTCTGTCCTTTGCCTCTCTCCCACTAGAATGGTTGAGTACCTGACACACTGATAGGACCAAAAGTGTAAAATAGCAACAATCCAAATTCACCTTTCTTCCCATACCACTTGGAGTCTCTCAAGGCTCAGCACTTGCCCCCCCTATGCTTTAACATATTCATTAGCAACCTTCCTCTTGCCTCCACTAACTCAGCCTTTATCCAGTATGTTGACATTGACCATTATCTGCACAGCCAGAATAATCCCTGAACTTCAGAACATCAACCCACTCTCCATCTCCATTGAAGCTGGGTTCAATTAAACCATTATCTGCAGAGCCAAACAACCCTTAAACTTCAGAACGTCACCCCACTCTCCTTCATCTCCAGCAAAGCTGGGTTAAAACAATCCACCCTTTTACTAAGCCCTAAAAAAAACAAGCTAATGCTATTCACTCAAGAGGTGAATGATGGAAAAATAATTTCACCCTTCTTTCCTCTGATTCTGTTTCCTACACTAAACTCCTAGGTGCCATCATTGATGAAAGTCTAAAATTGTACCTCTGTGTACAACAAGTAATAAAAAAAAAAAAAAAAAAAAAAACTTGAACTACTATACAGGGGAAAATCCTACATAACTGAGTGTGCACGTAAACCGACAACTGCCTGTTTATTTCCCACACTCTCATATGCAGCTCCCACCTTCACAAATTTGCATTCAACCCAGCTTGCAAAAGCTTAGCAATACTACACTAAAATAAGTAAGTTCACTCCCAATGTAAACAATTGAAAAGACTGCTACACCACCATAAAGCAACTCATTTGGCTTAAATATACAAAGTACCTCAACTACTGTCAGTTCAAAATAGGACATAAAATGTTATGCATCCTAGATGCCTATCCATTAAAAACTTTCTTTGATGACATACTACCGTAACTCTGCTACTCTGATAAATTCATAACCTGTATCACTCCGTCCCTCCCATAACCCCCTGAGTAATCCCCTGTACTCTAGGTATGTTGCTAAACCTGGAATTTTCTACCCACTTCCAGCTAACAGATCAGCAAACCAAACTCTTCAAGTACTCACTAAAATCATATTTCTTAAATACTTGTATCTGTTATTGCACCACTCACCCTGGATAGATCTCCTCTATCCCTTGACAGCCTCCACTCCATCTAAATTTCCTTTTCTCTATATAGTCACATAGGACCTTGCTTTTATAACTAATACACCTTAAGTTACTCACATATAAAGTCCTTGGGGTTCCTATCAGCAGACCGAAGACACATGTTTTCAAATGCGTCTTGATCGAACTGACAAAACCGAAACTGTAAAATATCGAAGCGGCATGTAAGCAAATTCTTTCCCTGGGAAAGAATTTGCTTGGCCTCTTTGGTACTTTGCCGTTTTCGGCACTGTAGTGCGGTCTCTGAGTTGGTATATTTAAGTAGGGGGGGTGTGGGGAGCACAGCCCCCCATGTCGGGGGCAAAGCCCCCCACTTAATCGCATGTTTTAATGTGCTTACTTTTTGTTCTGACAGTTCAGTTTTGTAAGCTTTTGCTTACATGGGGGTCGATTAATTACCATTCGCTTACCTAAGCGTTCAGTGATCTAATATAGACCCGGTCCTTGCACTGTACTGGATACATTACTTAATATCCCTTAGCATAGTATATTCCCCTGAATACTTCCAGAATGATAATGTCACCTACTGCAGTACACTTCCTTATCTTATAAACAATCATTATACAATGTTCTGTTATGTCTGTATATCTTACATGCATATATGTATTTGTGCATATATTTTTAAACTGTATAGTGTATAATGATTGTTACTGATTTGTAGCTTTAATCTCCAGGTTTCCACTAAAAAAAGGGGGCTTCCAACCCAGTTGGATTTTCCTGGTAACCAAATGAAAATAAAAATTGGCTGCTTTGGCATTTTTAGTCCACCCAGACTCCTGGAAGGTACTACTTAGTATAATGAACATTTTGTTAGTTTTAACTGTTGTCATACTTCCTCTCAGAGTAATATAGTACAGCTGAGTGAGATGCTCACTTTAAAATTAGATCATCTACACAAAATTACAGCAGTTAAACAGCCCGCTGTCCTTCCCTCTGATTTGTAAATACTTATTTGTCATGTTTGACATTGTTACTTTTGTAAAATTCACAATCCATTACTGCAGTCCATGTTTGTTCTGCAGGTTTACAGTGATGGGCATTTCTGATTATATGTGAAAGTGAAGTTTCTATTTAGAAGTGAAGAAGTGCAAGCCTTGCATCAGTTTTTAAATGTAGTGGTGTCAAACTGTTACTTATTCCCCAGCTTTTGCAGAGTGCATTTTTAATTGTTTTATTATACATTTTATTGAATTATTTTAACATTTTAAACTATTAAATATACAGCATTACAATGAAGTAGTTCACATAAACTTGCATCCAATGCTGTCTCTCTGCTTATCCATTCATCAACTGGTTGTCTTCTCCCTCTTTCCGTGTCTCATTTCTTTTTGTCTTACACCCTGACAACCTCACTTAACTCCCTCTACCCAGTCACTTCTTATTTCTGCTTTATCATCCTTCTCTGTTACCCCCTAACATCTAATGGTCCTTCTTCTTCTTCCCTTATGCCTCCTTCCTTGTGGACTGTCACTGTCCCTTCCTTCTGACAAAATCCCATCTTTGTTGATCACCTGTCTGTCTTTCTTTCTTTATCCATCTTTCATTTTCATGTTTTGACCTTTTCATCCAATTCATCTTTCCGTCACATGGTAGTCTTCCTTTTCATACATCCTGCCATCAATATTGCCCCTTAAATTTTTAACTCCCCTCTCACTTCTTGTCTTTTTCAACCTAACCCAAAACACCATCTCTTCCATCATGCACTCTTTTAACACTCAGTTGCCTTTTCCCATGAACTCCTCACATCACCTGTACAAATAATCTTGACCCTCAGACTCGTGGTTCCAACACCAGTTAAGCTGAAGCACCCCTTTCTCAACTTGCATGTTGTTTAATGTCAATTATACAACGACCCCCCATTAATATCAGACTTATACTAATGGAAAAAGGTCTGGTCGCCCGGACTTTTTCCATTATTATAAGTCTTTTTTTGCAGCAACGGAGAATGCAAGATCTCCGTTGCTTTTTAGATACTGTCTCGCTATGTTAAAGGAGTTTAACATAGCGAGACAGCTTTAAAAAAAGTAACGGAGATCTTCCTTTCTCTGTTGCCTTTTTAAAGCTGCCTTGTTATGTTAAACTCCTTTAACATAGCGAGACACTTTGTAAAAAGAAACAGAGATCTTGCTTTCTCCGTTGCTTCCACCCACAGCTCTGATGTACTGCGTAAGCATACGCATGCGCAGTACATCAGAACTGCCGCAGAATACCAGACAGCTGCGGAAGGGCAGCAAGGAGGCATTATACAATGCCATTATTTAAGAAAAGTATTTTTTTTCTTAAATAATGTCATTGTATAATAGCAATAACCCACTTCTGGGTGTGGGTAATGCTGGATTTACCCACGGTTGTCTTTGTTTGGCCACTCTGGCTTCACCCTAGTAACCAAACTACACCAACCGTGGGTAAATCCAGCATTACCCCCACCCAGGCATGGGTTATTGCTATAATATGACCCATCTGCATTCAAAAACTTAAAATATCTGTTTTAGGCTTTAGCCCTCATTTTGCATTTCCCTTTTCCAGTTTCCCCATTCTGTTTCTGCAAACTACTTACTGTCCTCTTCCATACATTGTTTGTATGCCCCACCCCCTAAAATTACATAAAACACCCTGTTCGTCTTAGGCCATGTTGCCTCACCTCCCACTGCCTCATCTGTCCGTTTCTTCTCTGTGAGTCTGTTATCTGTTTCTCTGACTTGACTGAGTTGTATCTTCTAAGATAACACCCCCCATAACCTCTCTTATGTCTTTGACTCTTTCTCCGCTATAGCACATCCTAACAAAGTGCTCGTATATCACTAAAGAACATGTACCGAAGGTGTTCTTCAAGACTAAAAATACTTCCCCCATGAGTCCTGAGAGTCTTCCTGGGAAATACTTCCCCCATGGGACCTGAGAGTATACACCTCAGTGTTTAATAAGCAGCACTAAGCAAGCCCTGGCAGAGCCACTCCTTAAACTGTTTAACTGGAGTTTAGCCACTCCATTTGTCCCTTAGGTGTAGCTCACAGCAGTAGTGATGCCA
The DNA here is from genome assembly GCF_019279795.1 of Protopterus annectens. Classification (NCBI taxonomy): domain Eukaryota; kingdom Metazoa; phylum Chordata; order Ceratodontiformes; family Protopteridae; genus Protopterus; species Protopterus annectens. The sequence continues at coordinate 27,343,265 of NC_056731.1, forward strand.
CTCTGCAAGGGTGGCCTTACCACTGACCCCTGGAATTTTAGGGCCATCATCCTGACAAGGCTCATTTGCAAAACCATGGAACATATCATAATTGACTTGATAAAACTATGTTATTACAAATCCCATCAAGCTAGACTCACGACAGTTTGGCTTTGTCAAGGGTAGATCCTGCCTAATGAATCTGGTTAACCTCTTTGAAAGGGTAATATAAGCTGTTGATTTTGGTTATGCTGTCCACACGGTGTACCTTGACCTGACCAGGGGTTTTGACACATCCCTAGTGGTAGCATAGTTAGGGATCTATTTGTGATGCATTAAACTTCCTATGTAGTAAGATGGATTGGGTAAAAGAACCCACACTGAGTGGATAGCAGCTGCTTTATTAAAGAGTGTGAAGGTCACCAATGGTGTCCCACAGGATGCAGTGATGAGACCTTTTTTATTTAGCATTTATTTTTCTGACCTCTGGTTAAACAAGTTTGCAGACGACTGTAAACTGTGAGTCATTGTCAAGTGACACCAAAGCCCCTCAGCAAACACTTACACTTGTACATATGGTGTACTAATAATGGGTAAAATTCAAATTAAAAAGTACAATATTGCCACATTTGGTAAACAACCCCTCTACTCCCCGCATACAACATAGGCAACAACCCACTACAAAATGATCACGTTGTTAAAGGCCTTGGAATTTGGGTTGACAACTCCCTCTCATTTAATCATCATATATGTACACAGACAACCCTCTCCTCCTCCCAACAAATTCCAACACATGTGAGAGATGCAACCATATAGCCAAACTGGAGGCTAAGCTCTCTCAACTCAGTACTGGTGTAACCGGTCAGGAGGAGAAGGAAACCACACTCACTACAATTCCAGTCTCACATAGACCTACCACAACAGCAAACCAAACACATAAACACACAAAAGCATACTCGGAGGCTCTAAATAAAAATCTGCCTAAGCAGCAGAGACCTCCAAAGCAGACACCCAAGCAACCGCTACCCCAAAACAAAACACATGCAACACACAGCTCACAAAGCCAGTGTGCCGAACAGTCACAGCCCTTAAGGCTAAACAGCACACCTGATACACTTGTAATAGGTGACTCTATCGTCAGGCACACTGATGTCCAGCTCACCAGGCTGAACAAGGAGAAGGTCATGGTGAGCTGCCTGTCGGGCGCTAGGATCCGCCACATAACACAAGCACTCAGGTCACTCCAAGGCAAGTACAGATATGACTCCGTCATTGTCCATGCTGGTGTGAATGACCTGAGACGTACCTCCCTGGACTACATGAAAAGAGACATAAAGGAGCTCTCTGAGCATGTTGCCCAGGCCGGTATGACCCTGACCTTCAGTAGCATCTTACCCTCACCAAGAATGATGCCACAATATGAAGACAAGATGATCAGTTTCAACAATTGGCTTAAGTATTGGTGTCATTCAAAGGGGATCCAATGCCTGTCAGTCTGGGATGACATGCTCGACAAGCCACGATGCTTCACTAGGGACGGCTTGCATCTGTCACCCCTGGGCTTTCGGATATTGGCAAAGGCTCTTGCTACCCCCATAGTGCCTTTTTTAGGCAAGGCTCAAAAGACAAACCCACCTCCATAGGTATCACAAGGGATAAGAAACTAAGAGTAATGCTACTCAACGCCAGAAGTCTAAACCTCAAGATGCACACACTCAAAACTCTCCTTAGCATGGAGAACATTGATATCTGTGCAGTAACAGAAACCTGGTTCAAGGCTCCCGAGAGCACCCCAGCACTACCAGGTTATACCTCATACCATGCTTTTCGGCCCCAAAACTTGGACCGAACCACAAAAGGAGGGGGAGTATCAATATTCGTCATAGATACCCACACCTCCAGGTTGGTGGCACAGCACGAAGCATCAGAGACTATCCATGTGCAACTAACAGTGGGTAAAACTGCCTTCCAGTTTATAGCCTGCTACAGGCCACCCTCCCAAACCCAGGAACCCCACTCGGCCTTCCTGCGAACAATGGAAAATATGAAGGTCTCTCCAAACACCATTATATTGGGCGACTTCAACTACCCAAACATAGACTGGGAGCATTACTCTAGCTCCAACACCCTAGCCCAAAGGTTCCTAGAATTTATAAACTCAAATGCTATGGAACAACTTGTTACCACTCCCACAAGAGGGGAAAACATACTGGACCTGATCATCACCAACATGGGGACTCTATGTTCCAGACCAGAAGTGTATCCCTCACTGGTAAGATCAGATTATAAACTAATCTCACTGGATATTCACATCCCGACCCCACCCCCTGCTTAGAAAACCACAGTGAAAAACTTCTCTAAAGCAAATTTCACACACCTCAAAACCGAGGTAGAATCCTTCAAAGCCCCCGGGCCTGTGGAAAATATGGCCCAGGCTGCAGAATCCTTTATAAACGCATTCTATGAACACCTTCAGGAATGCATGGATCATGCAATCCCAAATAAAACCAAGACCCAATCCTCCAAAGGCAGACGTCCTGTCTGGTGAACCCCAGCCATAAACAAACTATACAATAGAAGGAGGAAGCTACTACATGATAGAGCAAAATCCCAAAAAGGGAAGGCATCTCTGATCAGTATTAGCAAAAAACAACGGGCACTCATAAAATCGTCTAAGGCCAGCTTCGCGAGAAAAATTGCACAGGACACTAAGGATAATCACAAGGCTTTCTTTAGTTATGTTAGGAACCTGGGTGGGAATTCCCAGATATGCTCAGAATTAGTCCAAAATGACAAAAAATACACCGAACCCACAGACCTTGCCAACATCCTAGCTGACAGGTTCAGCGAAACTCCCCACCAAAAGGGCAAATATCTATCCCAGCAGAGTGCTGCCCCCATGACATCTCAGATGCTCAGGTAAGAGCTGCCCTCTCCAAAGCAAAAAACACAGCATCAATGGGACCAGACGGTGTCCCGGGCTGCGTCCTACTTGAACTCCAAGAAGAGCTAAACCCAAACATAAAACTACTGTTCAATCTCAGCCTTACTACAGGATATGTACCCAAAGAGTGGCGTACAGCAACAGTGGTCCCTCTCCACAAGGGTGGTGCCTCAACGGATCCTGGAAACCTATCGCCCCATAAGCCTGACTAGCTTGGTCTGCAAAGCTATGGAAAGGATCATCATGGACCTCATAAATAAAGATATTGGGGACCTACAGACACTGGATCCTACCCAGTTCGGCTTTGTTAAGGGCAGATCCTGCCTCTTAAACATGGTCGATTTCTTTGAAACAGTCACCAAGGCCATTGACGAGGGGAAGGTGGTCCATACAGCCTACCTGGACCTCGCAAAAGCCTTCGATACAATACCCCACTCGGGCATTATAGATAAGCTCACCAGCTTAAATATAAACCCCTATGTCACTAGATGGGTTGCAAACTGGCTCAAGGACAGAACCCACATGGTTAGAATTGCTGGAGCCATGTCAGACTCCAAACCAGTTACAAGTGGCGTCCCACAAGGCTCAGTCCTGGGACCTCTCTTGTTCAGTATATATTTCTTGGAGGTACAGGCCAACACGGAAGGACTGTGGCTGACCAAGTTCGCAGATGACTGCAAACTGGGCGCCATAATCGACTCTCCAACCGACACAAGCATCCTCCAAAAGGGCCTCATAGAAACAGACAACTGGTGCCAGAGCCATGGCCTCAAGCTAAACGCCAAAAAGTGTATAGTCATCCCCTTTGGCAAAAACAAAGTGCGCACAAATTACCACATAGGTGGTAATCCATTAAGTACAGAAGAAGTAATTAGGGACCTTGGGACCCAAGTTGATAGCAATCTCTCATTTGACAGCCACGTGGCCAAAGTGGTTAGAAAAACATTTTATATAGCCCACCTAATCATGAAGGGATTCACATCTAGATCAGGGGAGGTCATCGTGCCTCTTTACTCATCCCTCATCAGGCCCATAATTGAGTACAATGCCCCTTTTGGGATGTACCTTACCACACACCTGCAGCAACTGGAAAGACCCCAAAAGTACCTCACCAAGAGGATCAAAGGGCTCAAACAGATGCCATATGCTGCCCGGTTAAAGAAACTCCAGCTCTACTCAGTGGCATACCGCCTGCTCAGAGGGGATCTGTGCCTGACGTATAAAGCCATGTCCAACCCGGAATTAATGGACATGCTGCACCTCAGAAAATCCAAATCCCATTGAGCTACGTGCTCGAGAGACTTGAACCTCAGCACTGAAATAAATAGGACATGCTGGAGGGACAGATTCATAACCCAGAGGCTCCCTTCACTCTGGAATAAAATCCCAGTCCAGGTTAGGCAGAGTCCCTCAGTGCCTCTCTTCAAGAGGAATCTTGATGAGTGGATGGGAGATCGTAGGTTTACCCCGGGTATCACTTCTGTGTCACTGTTAGACAGAGGCACAGTATACTAACCTCAAAAAAGAACATAGCAAAGTTAATTTAAAATGGGTGGCGAAAGCCAAACACACTCTGGCTAGGCTTATAAATGCCCTAGGGCAGATAGCCTAATATGAACCTATGAACCTATATTAAGCCAGTCGTCAGAAACACTACTTAACGCAGCTAACTATAGAAGGAAAGTCATCCCGATCTAAAGATGTACCGCTGTTGTTCAGATCTAAAGATGGGACCACTCTTGTTTGGCATCTACCTCTCTGAAGTACAGGCCAACACTAAAGAACTCTGGCTAACAAAGTTCGCAGATGACTGCAAACTGGGAGCCATTATTCAATCCCCAAATGATGTGGATATTCTACAAAAGGGCCTTATAGAAACAGATGCTTGGTGCCAGAGCCATGGGCTGAAGCTTAATGGCAAGAAATGTATAGTTATCCCCTTTGGGAAAAACCATGTACCCATGAATTACCACATAGGTGGCAGTACATTAAACACTGAAAGTGTGATGAACGAATTAGGGGCACAGGTGGACAGTGGTCTCACCTTCGATAACCACATCGCCACAACAGTCAGGAAATCCTTCTGTGTGGCACACCTCATCACTAAGGGCTTTTCATCCAGAAAAAAGGAGGTCATTGTCCCACTGTACTCATCCCTCATTAGACCCATTATAGAATACAACGCCCCGTTTGGTATGTACCTCACAAAACATCTGCAACAGCTGGAAAGGCCGCAGAAATACCTCACTAAAATAATCACAGGCCTAAAGCAGATGCCCTATGCTGACTATCTAAAAAAACTCCAGCTATACTCTGTGGCATATTGTCTACTCAGAGGCAGTCTCTACTTAACATACAAGGCCATGTCAAACCCTGAGCTGTTGGACCTGCTCCACTTAAAGAAATCCCAATCCCTCAGAGCCACACGCTCCAGGGATCTAAACCTTGTCGTCACAATGAACAAAACATGCTGGAGGGATAGGTTCCTGACCCAGAGACTCCCCATACTCTAGAATAGACTGCCCATACATGTCAAGCAGAGTGCCTACTTGGCCCTCTTCAAAAGGAACCTTGATGATTGGATGGGAGATAGGAAATTCACCCCGGGGATCACGTCAGTCGCCCTGCTAGACAGAGGTCCAGGGAAGTAAATATTGAGGGAAGAAATATCGGGTCTATATTAGAACACCGAACATTCAAAATGTCAGATGTTCTAATATCGAACCCTAGCAGTCGAAAATACAAAACACGAACATTCGGAACAGCAAATTTTTTCTTAGGGAAAAAATTTGCTGTTCCAAAACACATACACACAACACAAGCACACCAAAGAAACAGCAATCCACACACATACACCTAAACTCTTACACCTAACCCTACACTAAACTATACATACACCACTAACTATCCACTTACCTTAACCCAAACCCTACGGTCTGTCACTATCGCACAGTCACGTCACCCGCAGTCTAACCCTAACTCACCTACCCCGCCCTAACCCACACGTTCACACAATTGCACACTTACCTGACCAGCGCCCTAACCCACACGTCCACACAATCACACACTTACCTGAACCCGACCCATAACTTTCCACCAGAGCACTGAAAATACCAAAGCAACAGAAATGGACAACCGAATTCTTTCCCTAGGAAAGAATTTGGTTTCCTGTTTCTTCGATATTTTCAGCGTTCGCTGAAAATGGGTCGATATTAGAACACTCGACATTTCAAATGTTCGGTGTTCTAATATAGACCCGAAATATCCGGGGGAATTGTTTGGCTAGGCTTGTATAGGCCCTAGGGCCGACAGCCTAGCACCAACCTATGAACCTGTGTAGTTGCCCCCTTATATTCAGCATTGATTAGAAAAAATTATTGAATACAGTGCCCCATTTGGGATGTACCTCACTAGACATAACAACTAGAAAAAAATTTAAACATTAATAGCTAACAGTACCACTGGCTTAAAACTCTAAACTACCAGAAGAGAATAGAAGCATTGTCCCTTTATGTAGTACCTTATAAACTCCTGAGGGGAGATCTGTGCCTTGCCATGCATGCCATTAGAGCCCCAGTGGTCGTGTAACTCTTGTATCGTCACAAAAATAACAGAACCAGGGATTTAAAATTTCATCAGCAAATAAATAAAACATACTGGTTCATTTGGCAGCACCTTCCCTAACTCTGGAATAAAGTCCCATGGAAAATCATGCAGTGTGATACATAATCATCCTTCAGATAGGAACTGGATGATTGGATGGGTAGTCATAAATTCGCCTATCGCTTGGCTGTCTTAGCCCACCTTGAAAAAGAATGTACTGTCTAAGGGTGGGTACTAGCAAGGAGTAAATCATTGGTAAGACTTAGTTGCCTTGTATTTATTCCCTACGACTCCTATACATGCATATGATGATATGAATGTTCTTTCTGCTTTCTCTGTCTTAATATGCTTAATATCTATTGATATATTTTCTGTTCTAATATGTCACATTTTTATTTTATTATGTTGTTATATGTTTGTTGAGTATTTACTACCAGGCTGAGTCCGAGAAAGGGCCATTTGGATCAGTGTTCTACCCTAGTTAAATGCAAATAAATAAAGATTAGATAAGTAAACCAACTGACCTTTCACCAGTCCATACTTCCTCTTCATGTTTCTTAATTTCTGCACTGCTTCCTTCTCAGAGCCCTCCAGGCATCCTTTTTCTTTATTATTCCCTTGTCATCCTCTCTTCTCCTGCACCCTCACATTAATATTTACTTTTATTTATTTAAGTATGTATGTTTGCATATTTGCTTAACAGGGTAAAGCACTGATCAGATATGGACAATTCCAGGCTCAGCTTGTATTAAAATGCAATGAACAGAATGCATAATAAGGCAAGTGGTTGCAGCAGTAATATTTCAAAACAGGCATCACGATAAAGTTAAACAAATTGCTCTATTGCTATTTCGCAGGAGATTGTGCTCATATATGCAAAGATTAAAATATAGGAGAATAGGAGTTAATGAGAGAACTACAGTAATAAGAAGAAATGAAGTTGTAAGAGGTGAGTCTGCTGAGGTGAAGAGTGGTTTGCATAGCCAGTTTTCAGTACCAATGAACCCTTTGGTCACTGCCCCCCCCCCCAAGTCCTGGAGTGGTGGCCCAACCACAGCAAGTTATCTTATTTTGATATTTGTTATGTTTGTCAAACCAACAAAAGGTAGTACAGCAATTCTGTGTACTTAATAAACCAGGTGGGTAATAATAACTCTTAGGATGGAGAATCCTGAGGACTGACACCATGTCTTCCTCTGGGTATAGTAACTAGGTTTTGTCAATAGCAGGCTTCATAATTTCATTAAATGTTTTACCACTGACTAAGTGCCCTTGACTTAGAATGCTATCTGCTAAGACTAACATATTTTTTATTTTATATTTGGATGGATGGATATTATCCTTTGTTGACACGGTTAGTCCCACTAGGTTGATGGCCTGTTTTCAGGGGAGAACTGAGGTGGTCTTTGTACTACTAGGTGAAATATGCCAAGGGCCTCAGGTAACTTCCCCTATACTTTTTCATAGGTGCCATGGAATATTTTACATTCATCTGAGCTACCACACCTCAGGCAGATGGGACCTTGGTTTAATCTTTCATCTGAAGGACGAATAGCTGGCTTTAGGCAGCCATGATGCCCACAACTGCTGGAGACCTGAATAATGCTTGACTGTGGGAAGGTCCTACCAAAGCTGCTGCTGGCTGGGGGGAAATGAAAAGGAAAAAAAGGTAATTAATTCTCTGATTATGTGCTTTATCCTAAACAGGGTTGTGATATGACCTTATTAGGATAATATCAGTAATTAGTGAATGAACAAGAGTGAGGTAAGAACAATCTCAGTGCTTACCTGAGATTTTAAAAAGAGCAGCTGATCCTCAACTTTTTTGCTCAAGAATACTGGGCAAAGCCACAAATAATGGCAGAATAAAGGTTCAAAACCAGCAAAATGTTTTAAATATTACTGTATTTCAGTAAAAAAGGTTAATAGAATAACACAGTTTGCATTAACATGAATTTTTTGGACAAACGGTAATGTCTGACATTGCTGACTTTCTGTAATCATGATTTACCAGCATATCAGACTTTTTGCCCAGGGAAAAGGCAAAAATATGAGACAAAATCGGGGGCATTCTGATAAATCAGGGACAGTCACAGCTGTGCATTATTTATTTATCTATCTTTGTTGACTGAGAAAGTCCGACTGGAATAGATATCCTATTTCAGTGAAGGCCTGGGGAGAAAAGCTCCAATATTCACATACATAGGCAATATACAGTATATTTTCATTTTCCACATTGTATATATTTTCATCTTGGTTACATATACATTTTTGCATAAATAATTAGAGATAACAGATTATTAATGCTAACCTTGTATCATACAAGTTGTGACTATAGGAAGAGTTGAAAATAAGAGATACCTGTGCATTTGTACAAGGATGTAGCAGACAGAAATGCCACAACGTTGACTGTTAAAAACAGTCATTTTCTGGTTTGGCAGTACTGTTGTCACACAGTGAAGTGCTATTTGCTGAAATCTGTGTAAAACTAGTATTGCTATTGCATTTGTGTGTGTTGGGGGGGGGGGGTGTCTGCAGTGTAAGAATGACAAGCTGCCTATAATTTCTTGCACTTTCTATCACAAACATCATTGGCATTGCCATTATGCTTGTGAGTGTGAGTTTGTGGTGTTAAGAAACACTAGAGGCCAGCATAAAAAGTCCAATATTTTATTTGGGAAAAAATGACACAAATAAATCTCCAAACAGGACATACAAATGTCCAATGGTTCTTCAGAAATTCAAACCGGTTTTGGCGAAATGCCTTCTTCAGTGAAAAGTAAAGAATCAAATAGGAACAAAATCATGAATATTTATATCATACACCAGCCAATGGCAAATAGTGGTATAATCCAACCCCTTCTCATGTGAGAATATATCATTTTATACAACTAAAGGAGTGTAAAAAATAAAGAGAGGCTTATAAGCAAACATATATACATATTAATTGACACAGAGTGTAAAAATTAGTGGGCTTATAGGAAAAATGATAAACCTATTTAGAAAATAATTATCTATATGGTACCGAAAAGTTCAGGTCACATATGAATAATAAAACCAAACTTACATGGCAAGAATACATATCAATACATACCCAAACAGTTAATGCAGGAATATAAACAATTCTAAATGCTTATATGGGTAAACAAAATTACAGTATATTTATTACATATATTATCTAGACATACTGCATACTACCCAAAATATATAAATATAAAAATTGGTCAAATTGGCTAATAGCATAACACAAAAAATAAGCCAATATTACGGTATTCAATCATGAGTTCAGTTGTTCTTGTCATATTGGAATAATACATTTAAACAGCAAAAAAATACAAAAGTGTCATATTGACCTATGGGGCACAAACTGAGTGAGTAAATTCATATATACTTCTCATAAATGGTCATTCAGACCCGGAGGAAACATGGCTCCAAGATGAATAATCCAGTATTTCTCTTTATGGCTAAGTATATTCTGCCACCCTTGCTGGTTGCTCCTATCACCGGTTATTCTGTCAATAACGGCGAACATAAACTTGGCTGTAGGATGTTTAATAGTGTGTTGATATAGGGCATTGGTTTGTTTTTTATTACGAATGTCACTCCTGTGTTCACCCATTCTAATTCTAAGGGAACGTGAAGTTTTTCCCACATAGAAAGTGGAGCACTGACATGTGGCTAAATATATAACCCAACTGCTTGAGCAGTTACCAGATATCCTAAGATTATAAACTTTGCTAGTATTGGCACTAGTAAACTGCTTAAGCTTGTTCACCTGATTACATGATATACACTGACCACAAGGGAAAGTTCCTAATAGTTCATCCCCTGTCATTGTAAGTTGTTTATATTTAGCCCCTCTGCTTTCCTTGTGTTTATAGTGGGAAAATAACGATCCCAGGGTTCTACCCCTTCTATATGAAAATTGGCACCTAGTTCCTAGGACATTACGAAGGTAATTGTTAGCTAATAAAATGTTCCAATTTGCATCCAAGATATTTCTAATGACCTGATGGTTCCTGCCAAATGTGGTTACAAATCTTAAGGTAGAATCCTGTGATGTCCGAGTGCGGTCCTTATATTGAAGCAGTGCATCCCTATCCTGTTTGCCCGACCATGCACTGGCTGAAACGGTATCAAACGGGCGATATCCCCTTTCTAAAAATCTATTTTCCAAGTCTTTTTTAGCATCTTGAAAATCAGATGCAGAAGAGCTGATACGTTTGATTCTAAGGAATTGAGATTTAGGAATATTGCGGATGGTGTGGCGTGGATGCATACTCGATGCATGGAGTAATGTATTATATTGTGGATATTTACGATGAATTTTAGTACTCAAAGTATGATCAAGATTCCGATATATTGTAACATCCAAAAAGTCAATATTATGAGTGTTAACTGTAACAGTGAACTCAATCCCCCAGATGTTACTATTGAGATATTCCACAAATTCATTTAGATATGTAGAATCCGCACGCCACACCATCCAACAATCATCCAGATATCTCCGCCAGATATCAGTTTCAACCAGATAAATGTTATGTAAGGTGTTATATATCAGGCATTCCTCAAGGTAGGCCATAAATAAATCAGCATAGATGGGGGCAAAAGATGCCCCCATGGCCATCCCTTGGAGTTGCCAATAACACCCCCCCCCCCCCGAAAGTAAAAAACATTTTTACCAAGCACATGTTCGGTCATGCAAATAATAAGTGTGTTAAACCCTGGTGGGTACAGGTCTGCTCTTTCCAACCACTACTGTAATGCCTGCAGCCCTGCCCAATGCGGTATGCTGGTATATAGAGACTTAACATCTAATGTGCACATAAGCCAATGGGGCTCCAGTTGTGTGTCTTGTATAATTTGTAAAAATTGTGTGGTGTCTTGTATTGTAGCTCTGACCAATTTAAGGTTTCCGTTGTTGAGTTAGGAACACTGAAAGTGGTTCAGTAAGTGATCCGTTACCTGACAATATTGGCCTACCTGGTGGTCTAGTCATGGATTTGTGTATTTTGGGAAGAAAATATAATATTTGCTTGGAAGGATCTGCTACTGTAAGATGTTGTGCTGTATTCCAAGTAATAATACCCTCCTCCACTGCTGTATCAAGAAAAACATCAATTTCCATTTTGAAATTTGGTGTAGGATCAATTCCCATATACATATAACATTTGCTATCAGATAGTTGTCTAAGGCCCTCTTGAATATAATAATCCATATTTAAAATCACTACTGCTCCTCCCTTATCTGCTGGGACTATAGCAATGTTATGGTTATCTTTAAGTTCCTTTAGGGCTTCCTTCTCAGACAACTTAATGTTCTCTTGTGAAATATGGGATTCAAAATGGGGAAAATGCAAGTCTCTTAGTACTGCTTGTTGAAATGTAGCAACATGTCTGTTCATAGGTGGTTGAAAAAGTGACTTCTGAAATCTAAATTCAGCAGATCTTTGAGTGTTGGATGTATTTTGTTCTGAAAAAAATATTTTCAAATTAAGACCGCGGCAAAAATCCAAAACATCCAATGCAGTTTTATATTGGTCACAAAAGAAACTGCGTACAAATCCTAATCCTTTATTAAGAAGATTCTGTTGGTCATCAGTTAGCACAGTGTCAGATAAATTCAAAACATTATTATTCCTTGTTTCTATTGTTTCAACAAACTTTGGATCAGTCCTTCCATTGATTCTGAACCTATTCCGATTGATGTGTTTACGACCCCCTCGATATTTTCTGCGTCTTCTAAAGGGATATTAACATTAGTTTTTTTCTTAATAGGTGAGTCAGATATGGGTACACCCTCACTATCGGTATATGAGGACTCCTCTCCCGAAGTGCTGGTATAAGGCTTATCATTGTGTTTGAAAATAGATCTCGGTCTTTTTCTGGTCCTACCCCTAGTAGTTCCAGGAACAGAATCCTGAAATCTCACTGATCTTTGGGTTTCAAAGGGATGTCCTCTACTATAGTCCATGACATCCTGATTACATTTTTTAATTTTCCTATCCTTGGTTACTTGGTCATTTGTAGTAAGTTCTTTGTACAGCTTAGTCACCAAATTTTGGTAAATTGTTGATGAACTAAATTTTTTGCATTCAGCACTTAAGTTTTTAACTTCTGATATATTGATGTCTATAGCCCTTTCATAATAGGAAGTCAAAATCTTTACAAAATTCATAGAACCATCCTGTAATGCTTGGTTCCATTCAGTGGTCAACCTCTGTTCAGATCTGCTGACCATCAGTCGAAGCCTGATACGAAGGCCTCGAGGGGCCATATTTTTGTGTAAGTAGGCCCTAAATAATCTAAGATGCCATATGTTGGCTCTTAGTCCTTTGAGGCCCTTCTCCAAATTTTGAAAAGCTAGTTGACATCTATCAATTGTATTTGTATTTTGCTGGTTATGGTTGCTGCTTGAGACTGAATCCACTCCAAATACTCTAATATCGTCTCGATCAGCACACAACCCCTCCAGAATATTGTCCAAATCCATCCTAAAGAAGGTTTATTAAATGCAATATTAGTTATACCTATTGTCCAAAAGTCAATTTTTGTAAAGAAATATCCAATCCAGATTGACATAGGTTCATAGGTTCATACTAGGCTATCTGCCCGAGGGCATTTACAAGCCTAGCCCATAGTTTTGTGGCTTACGCCACCCCTTTAGTATGGGGAACTATACCCATTATTTTGCTGTGCCTCTGTTGAGCAGTGACACTGAGGTAATCCCTGGGGTATATCTGCGATCTCCCATCCATTGGTCAAGATTTCTCTTGAACAAGGCCAGCGAGGTGCTCTGCCTCACATATACCGGGATTTTATTCCACAGCATAGGGAGTCTTTGGGTGATGAATCTATCCCTCCAGCACGTCCTATTAATAGCCATGTCGAGGTTTAAGTCTCCGCCCTTGTGGCTCTGACGGATCTAGATTTTTGAGGTGAAGCATATTCATCAAATCTGGGTTTGACATGGCCTTGTATGTTAGGCAAAGGTCACCTCTGAGCAAGCGGTAAGCGACTGAATAGAGCTGGAATTCTTTCAGTCGGGCAGCATAGGACAGATGTTTGAGACCCTTTATCCTTTTGGTGAGGAACTTTTGTGGCCTCTCCAGCTGCTGCAAGTGTCGGGTCAGATACATTCCGAATGGGGCATTGTACTCAATCATTGGTCTGATGAGTGATGAGTATAGGGAGACTATGACCTCCCTTGATCTAGATGAGAATCCCTTCATGATAAGGTGGGCAATGTAGAAGGTCTTCCTAACTACTTTAGCTACATGGGTGTCGAATGACAGACTACTATCAACCTGGGTCCCCAGGTCCCTGATAACTTCTTCTGTGCTCAGTGGATTGCCACCTATTTGGTAGCTAGGGGTAACCTTGTTTTTCCCGAAGGGTATGACTATGCATTTTTGGCATTTAACTTTAGGCCATGGCTCTGGCACCAGTTATCCGTTTCTGTGAGACCCTTCTGAAGGATATCTGTGTCAGATGTGTTTTCTACTATGGCCCAGTTTGCAGTCATCTGCAAACTTTGTCAGCCATAACCCTCCTGTGTTTGCTTGTACTTGGAAAAGTAGATGCCAAACAAGAGTGGGCCCAGGACTGAGCCCTGTGGTACAACACTTGTGACAGGCTTTGAGTCTGACATGGCGCCAGCAACTCTGACCCTGTGGGTTCTGTCACTCAGCCAGTTTGCAACCCATCTTGTGATGTATGGGTTAACATTTAAGCTGATGAGTTTTTCAATGATACCCGAGTGGGGTATTGTATCAAGGCCTTCGCCAGATCGAGGTAGGCTGTATGGACTGCCTTTCCTCATCAATGGCTTTGGTGACTGTTTCAAAAAGTCAACCAAGTTTAGAAGGCATGATCTGCCTTTGACAAAGCCAAACTGGGATGGATCCAAAGTCTGCAAATTCCTATGTCTTTATTTATGAGGTCCATTATGATCCTCTCCATGGCTTTGCAGATAAGGCTTGTCAAGCTAATGGGCCGGTAATTTCCAGGGTCGGTGGAGGCACCGCCTTTGTGAAGTGGGACCACAGTTGCAGTGCGCCACTCCCTGGGTACGTATCCAGAGGTAAGACTATGATTAAACAGCTGTCCTAGCTGTGGGTTTAATTCCTCGTTGAGTTCGTGGAGCACACAGCCGGGGACACCATCAGGTCCCATGGATGCTGTGTTTTTGCTTTGGAGAGAGCAGTTCTCACTTGGGCGTTGGAGATGTTTGGGGGCTGCAATCGCTTGGTATAGATATCTCTCCTTTTGGGAGGGGGGGGAGAAGTTTGCACTGAACCTGTCAGCCAGTATGTTGGCAAGGTCTGTAGGATCAGTAATCTTCACATCATTTTGAACTAGTTCTGAGCATATCTGGGAGTTTCCTCCCAGGTTTCTAACATAGCTAAAGAAGGCCTTATGATTGTCTTTTGAGTCTTTAGCTATTTTTCTCTCAAAATTTGCTTTGGATGATTTTATGAGAGCTCTTAGTTTTTTACTTATAGTGATCAAGGGTGTCTTACCTTTTAAGGATTTTGCTCTATCTTGTAGTAGCTTCCTCCTTTTGTTGTAGAGTTTGTTTATGGCTGGGGTCCACCAGACTGGACGCTTGCCTTTGGTACAAAGAGTCTTTGTTTTGCTTGGGGTTGCCTTATCCATGCAGTCCTGCAGGTGCTGGTAGAAGGCATTTGTAAGTGATTCAGCGGCTTGAGTACTGTTTTCCATGGCTCGGGGCCTTAAAGGAGACCACACTAGTCTTTAGAAGTGTGAAGTCGGCTTCGAGAAGTTCTTTACTGTGGTCTTTTTTATTTCAGGTGGGGGTGGGATGAGGACCTCCAGCGAGATTAGTTTGTGATCTGATCTCACCAGTGAGGGGTATACTTCCGGTGTTGAACATTGTGCTCCCATGTTCGTGATGATGAGATCAAGTATGTTTTCTCCTCTTGTGGGGATGGTGACTAGTTGTTCCATGGCATTTGAGTTTATGAATTCCAGGAACTTTTGGGCTAGGGTGTTTGGGCTTGAGTAGTGTTCCCAGTCTATATTAGGGTAATTGAAGTCACCTAGTATGATGGTGTTTGGTGATACATTTATCCCCTCTAGTGTTTTCAGGAAGGCCATGTGAGGTTCCTGAGTTTGTGAGGGTGGCCTGTAACATGCTACAATTTGCAGAGCAGTCTTGCCTATGGTTAATTGCACCTGGATGGTCTCCGATGCATCGTGCATTGCCACCAGTGTTGAGGTGTGGGTGTCCTTGATGAATATGGATACCCCCCCTCCTTTCTTGGTATTGTCCGGATTTTGGGCCGGAACGCATGATAAGAGGTAAAACCTGATAGTGCTGGGGTGCTCTCAGGAGCCTTGAACCAGGTTTCTGTCACTGCACAGACATCGATGTTCTCCATACTGAGAAGGGCCTCGAGTGCGTGCATTTTGAGATTTAGACTTCTGGCATTGAGCAGCATTACCATTAGTTTTTCCTTTTTGTGTTCTAGGGTGGTAGGTTTAGAATTTGAGCCTTGCCTAAAAAGGCACTATGGGGTGGCAAGAGCCTTTGCCAATATCCGAATCCCAGGGTGACAGGTGCAAGCCGTCCCTCATGAAGCAGCGTGGCTTGTCCAGCATGTCATCCCAGGCAGACAGACATTGGATCCCCTTTGAATGACACCAGAGTTTAAGCCAATTGTTAAAGCTGATCATCTTATCTCTGTATTGTGGCATCATTCTTGGTGAAGGTAGGATACTGCTCAAGGTCAGGGTCATACCTGCCTGGGCTACATAATCAGAGAGCTCCTCAATGTCTCTTTCATGTAGTCCAAGGAGGTGCGTCTCAGGTCGTTTACACCAGCGTGGACAATGACTGAGTCGTATTTGTACCTGCTGTTGAGAGACCTGAGTGCTTGCGTTATGTGGCGGATTCTAGCGCCCGACAGGCAGCTTACTGTGACCTTCTCCTTACTCAGTCTGGTGAGCGGGACGTCAGTGTGTCTGACTATGGAGTCACCAATGACTAGTGTGTCTGGCATTGTGTTTGGCCTTAAGGGCTGTGACTGTTTGACACTCTGACTGTGAGGTCTATGTGTTGCAGGTGTTGTGTTCTGAGGTGGTGGTTGTTTGGGTGTCTGCTTTGGTGGCCTCTGCTGTTTTGGTAGATTTTTGATCAGAGCCGCCGAGTATGTCTTTGTGTGTTTATGTGTATGATTTGAGGTTGTGATGGTACTATGTGAGACTGGGTCTATAGTGTGTGTGGTAACCTTCTCCTCCTGACTGGTCTTGCCAGTCCTATGTTGAGAGAGCTCAGCCTCCAGTTTGGCCATATAGTTGCATCTCTCGCATGTATTTGTGTGTTGTGGGAGGAGGAGAGGGTTGTCTGTGTACATGAGGCAATTGTAACATTGCCTCAATATTCCCAGGTTCACCAGCTGAGCAGGAGAGGACACTAGCAACTGATCCCTCGACATGCTAGAAGGACTAGACAAAAAAACTTTAAAAGAGATTCCGGGGGACGTGGGTGACCGAGAAATGGGGATTTGCCTTTTTGGGGTGCTATCTATAAGAGTGCCGTATCAAGGTAATAAGTACTGTAGGAGCAAGTGCTAGGTTTAACAGATAGAGAAAAGTCTACTTGGAGTCAAGTAGAGATGATCTTTAGGTATTAGAGAAAGTGCTAGTAACAGGGATGCTTAAAGGTAAGATTGAAAAGAATGCACTCTGCAGTGTGCACTAGAGAAGTTAGATATGAAAGTAGGTAACTTGAGTTTTACCTGTTTAAAAAGTTAAGGTTTAGTGGAGAGTTACTATTTTTAAAACAGCAAGATGGACTGAAAGGGGTGGTTACTTTTGTATTTTGGTACTATGAAATACTGTAGGATGGCCAATAAATTTAAATAATTGAAGGGGTGGGATTTCAAAAGTGATGGTTTTGTGATTACTCACATAAGCCAGTGAAAGTAGAGAGAAATGAGATATATGGTCAGATTAACATAAGAGGCGGGCAACTAGAAAGACAGTGGTATTTAACAAGACAACTTAAATGGGTGGGAAGGCGGGAAAAAATTCTGCCTGACTCAGAACAGAGAGAGCTGTGGTCTCTTTTGAAGTTTTAATATGCTGTTAAAACAGAATGCAAGCAAAACACAAGGTAAAGAAAACATATATAGTATAACCTAAGTAAGCAAGGAAGAATGATGACCAAATAAAGATAATGTATAAAATGTGAGTCTAGAGGCAGGACCAGAAATAACTAGTGGCAAAAAGGCCTATAATATACATCTATTAAAAAGGATGAGTAATGACTATTCCAAAATAGATATATTCAGTAAATAATAAACCAAACCAGCACTTCTAGATGTAGCATATACAATATACAGCCAGCTGACCCTAGTCACATGAGAATAAACATAAGTATGCATCAATGGTGCATCCTACCATGTAAGCATAACATCACTATAAAAACAGTAATGGGATGCATTAATCCATTAAAGGTCCAGATAGATAATGTCAATACTTCTAGATAATATCAATAGCTAGCAACAATCATTTGGATATTAACTAGGGATTCTATTCTAATATGCCTGTTGTATAGTTGTGGTGTTAAGATCAACAATAACTTCATGCCAACATAGTTCAGCAGAGTACAATAATCTGTTTTACTGCAAAGAACACACATATTTGGGAGACTAAGCAAGCACAGTCTTGTCTCCTCAAACACAAGAAACTTAATTCTTTTATATTATTATTGCTTCTAGGTGGAAAACTTTTTATCTATTAAACTATACCCATTTACCAATTAAAACTGAAAAACTTGGTATTATTTTGCTTACTAAGAATCTGTTGACTCTTGTCTGTGCCTTTCCATATTAGGCACAAGTTCTGATCTTCCACATTAAAACTTCCTACTCTGGAATATTCACGTTGTTAGGAAATAGATAATCAAAAGCAGACTTAAAATGATTAGAATCCATCTTAAAACAAGATGGAATCCAGAAAGAAATAATATCATGTAAAGACAGAATATTTTTCCCATCCATACCCTTCATAGATTAGTACTAGGCTAGCTGTCCTTGTGGGCCATTTTAAGCCTAACCAATTACCCCATGTGAGAATCAAACTGTATTTTAAATGTTTTGAACCATAGACATGGATACTTACAAGTTCAGTGAATTACTCTTTTGAACCATAGACATGGATACTTACAAGTTCAATGAATTACTCTTTTCAGAACACAATATATACCCAAAGTATGTGGGGGGGCTAAGCCCTGCACATGTCCCTAACTATATATGCTAACTCCGGGGTTGCACTACAGTGGGGAAAAGGCCATATATAACTTTCAATGAAATGAATTTCAGTGAATTCAGTTTTCAGTGAAATGAGCTTTCAGAGAATTATCCACAGTCAACTGAGTTTCAGTGAAATGAGCTTTCAATGAAATGTTCTAAACCCCCCCCCCCCCACACACACACACATGCACAAAATAATGCTGGACACATGCATAACTCTTCTGGGTAGCGGTATAAATGTAGTTAGCAAGCAATTATCTTTCATAAGTAAGTCATAAAATGCATCACAGAACATCCAGTACTCTAAAGCTTCTAGGAGTCTAGTGGCCCCCACACCCCAGACTGTATAAATGGACTTTGATATGGACTTAGTGGTGGCCTGTGCACTCAACCACACCCATTCTAAAATCAGTCCTGCTCAGAGGTCTATACAGAAGGTTGCTGTGTTTGGGGGGGGCACAGGAGATGGTGTAGTCATTACTTTAATTTTCCTCACAAACTTTAAAGGTGTGCACAGAAAGTCATTATAGCTTGTGTTGGGGATGGGGACATTGTAGTCATTGTTTAATTTACTGTTCTCACAGACCACAATGTTGTGCAAAGAGGGATACTGTAACTTGTGTAGGAGCAGTGTACTTTACATTACTGTGATTATTTTTCATTTTCATCTCAATTACACATTGGGCACATGTACAAATGGCTGCTTTTGGAGAGTAAGGGTGAGGAGTGAGGAGGCATGCTATGTACATGTATGACAGCAGCCATTTAAAAATACATCACTGTGGCCATTTGAACCTCTGCTTTCATTCAAATCTAACACCATAGGAACTCGCATACTGTGACTATCTTCTTTTCTTTGTGTGTGTGTGTGGGGGGGGGGGGGGGGGGTAGGTAGACAGGCAATATCTCCAGATAGGATTTATGTGTCCTGTCAAACACTAGTTTTGTTAGTTTCTTGTGAGCTACTGTTATGTCAGCTTGAGTGCAACTTCTGTCTTCCTTGAAAGAATAAATAAGACTGAAATTCTTTTCTTACTCATTATTTTTGTTCATGCCACCACTGGATCAGAAGTTTCAGAAAATGGTCTAAAGTCCACCTCAGCACATCTCTTAACCATATGGTTTCTGGGGCTTCCCCCAAATGTATTGATTTTTTTCTTTATAGTTATTACTGTGCTCTCTTGGCCAGAAAAGGTAGGTTAAAAGGGTGCAAGGAAAAGTAAAATTAAACAGCAACAGTGAATTTCTTTCTTTAATCATAAATTTTGTTCAAGATGCCATTGGATGAAAAGGTTGTAAAAAATGTAAATGCACTTCAGAGAATATAGAAAGCCATTGCTTCTTGAAAAAGCTTGAGAATAAGTCAAAATGTGAAAAAAAGGAAGAAAAAAAGTTATGTGCATGGTGTTGGGAGTTTGGGATGGGGGACACTGAAGGCTGTGTCTGTGTGTGTGTGCGTGTGTGTGTGTGTGGTAAAAAAAGATGACAGTGAGGAGTGCCATGCAGCCCTTTGCCTAGGGCTCCAGTTCACCGAAGACGAGCCCTTAAAAGGGCTTACTTTATAACGCAGCTGTAATGTGTCATCACTGCAACCAAATGCTTCTCGCGGTCAATGTCCCTCAGTGAAATAGGACATTATTATATTACACAGGACTACCTAATTATAAAAGCATTGTAACTACAGTCCTGTCTGAGGGTACAGCATGTATTAAAAAGTTGCTTAGGAGGTGTGACAGGGTGATACTTGACACCTGCTGGGGGACAAAGTGCTAAAAACAGTACTGGTGGTTTTGTAAGTTATTATAAGTGGAAAGTACGATAGAATTAATGACTCTTGTGATACAACCTATGTTGTTGCATTTGCATATGCTTTTTTTGAAAAGTTAGTTCCTGAAGATGGGTGTAAAGTTTGTATAGCCTTTGAGGTTAGTGCCAGGTTTGGTAGTGAGAATAGAGAAGCTATGATCTGCACAACAAAGTTTTGTTTAAGGGGTGTGGTGGACTGAGCTGATATTAGATTGGCTTCAGAGGTTATAGTAGTGGGGTATGTCTAAGTAGTTTGGAAATGAGATGGGATGAAGTGTCTTCTGTGTCCTAATGGAATAATTTAAAAGCAAGTGAGCCAAGAAGAATGTTTGCTCTCTCTCTGTCTCTCTTTTTCTTTCTTTGTTTCTCTGTAAGCCATTTGGCTATGGAGTGGTGTTCCAGATTTTTTTTTTTTGGGGGGGGGGGGTTGGGGGGTTGGGGAGGTATAAACTGGCAGATTTTATTAGAAGTGGTTTGATAAGTTGTAAGACATTGGCAAACAAAAGAAGATTTAATTTAATCTCGGCTAAGGGAATGCCTTTCCCAGTGGAAGCTGTGGCTGAGGATGGAAGGAATTTTGAAAGATTTGAGCTCGTAAGTGATTTATTTTAGGCCATATTTTTAAGATGTGTTTGCAAGTTCATGGAATGCTCTTGCCAGATTTCCAAGTATTTGAATATGGTAGTGGTTTCTGTTTTGTGATTGCACATATCTTTGATCAGGGGGAACTTTGAAGATAGATTTTTGTAAGCATATTTATTAAATATTGCATTAAAAAACTGACGTATGTACATATGCAGAAAAAGAAAAAAACAAACCTCAGTGACATAACTTTTGATCTGATATTGTTAATCGTCGTTCATTCCTTACGCATGGGTATCGGTTCCAACCTCGGAACCGAGCTGGCCATTTTCCAAGCTCGCATCAGCTACAAACTCTCAAGCTAAACTCTTACCCATAATCCCCCTCTCCCTGTTACCTCAGATTTTGTTTGCCGCGTTACCATTCGGTCGTGTCAAGCTGCTTCTCTTGAGCTAAGTATAGTTATTTGAGTTTTCTTCTCGTTTCTCTACACCTTTTACCACGAGGTATTTCTCCCCTACCATCGTTGGTAATCTTCCTTTTTTACACCTTCGGGTTTTCTTTTGTACCATTGCTGGTACCCTTTCTACTATCCCTTTTTTCTATCATAGCAGATAAAAAAGGTAGTCCGGGTTTTAAAAGATGTTCTGATTGTGGACACAAATTCCCTACATCTGATGCACACTCTTTGTGCATTTATTGTTTGGGGACGTCCCATTTATCTGTTGACCCGCCCTGTAACAGAACCTTGTTAGAAAGGAAAAACAAGTTTTTGCTGAAGGGACTTCTTAAATCTCCCTTTTCAGAGGCTATTTCTGGGTCGGAGGCCTCAACCCCTCCTAGAGCCCATAAGAAAATTTTGGATGTTCATACTAAGGTCAAGTCTTTGCCTTCGTCCCTGGCTGGGGACTCCCGCCAACCAAAACCTAAAAAGGCTAAAGTTTCTGCTCCGGAGCTCACTCAAGTCAGCCCCAGTGCTTTCGGTGCCTAGACTTTCGGCACCGAGGCCTTCTGCTCCATTAGTGATCTCGGCTCCGTCTTCTCCTACAACCTTCACTATATCGGCACCGAGGGGCTCCTTGGTTCAGACTATTACGACTACTGTATCAGCACCGACCGCTCAGTCGGCGCAGACCTTGACCGCGTCTGCTCCGACATCTTACTCAGAACCGACGCCTCAGTTGTTGGCTCCAATTTTGTCGGTTCCAGCTTCAGTACCGACAACCACTTAGGCACCGATCCTTGTGTTAGTGCAGACTGTGACCTCGGCACTGATGACTTCCTCGGTGCAGACACCCATAGTCCAGTCTCTCCAGGCACCGTTGTTCTTGGTGCGGACTGGTGAGGTGGGCACGGAGTTTGTCTCTTCTGTGGACAGATCTGTTTCTCCCTCAGTCTCGTGAGGTTCACTAGAAGCATTTCCGAACATGATGTGTTGCGTCTTGTGGATCAAGTGCTTTTGGCCAGTGGTATCCCACCCCCCAGGACCTATCCTTCCTTGGGAGGTTATCAACCATCCCCAAAGACCCCTTCTTATTCTCCTCCTTCATTGCCTTTGAAGTCCACTGATATAGCTCAGTCTTCCCCCTCTGTGGTTCCCTTTATGGATCTCACTAAGGAACCACAGTTGCCTTTGTGGCAGGAAAGTTTTGCTACGACCCAGGATGACAGTTGTGATAAGCGTAATTTGCTGCTCCACAGCCATCTGGGGACACTGAGTCGGCAGGCTGAGCCACTTAGGGGATGGGTGACCCCTGTCCTGGGCACTCACTCCTCTTCAGGTGGACCAGCCTTTCAACTGATGGAGAAGGCTTTCAATTCTGCTGCCGATACTGGGCTGTCTATCCCCCCGCCCTCCTCTGGTACATTGGT
Source organism: Protopterus annectens (assembly GCF_019279795.1). Lineage (NCBI taxonomy): Eukaryota > Metazoa > Chordata > Ceratodontiformes > Protopteridae > Protopterus > Protopterus annectens. The sequence continues at coordinate 27,366,331 of NC_056731.1, forward strand.
TTCACAAGTCACACCTAGCGGACACCGGGTGCAAGGGCCTCAGGACATATTTCCACAGGAAACCCCTTTTCTGCTGTCTTCCCCAGCTTCTCCCTCTGAGGAAGTCCAAAGGAAAAGTTTGTGTAAGAGGAAGCACATGAACTCCACAGAAGAGTCCTTTACTGAAGACACAGACTTTGATGAGGGGGAAGGATCCCCTTGGTCACCCTCTGAGGTATCTTTTGGTGATATCCTAGAAATCCTTAAACAGAGAGGTGACTGGCAGCCCTCTAATCCGACCTCTGAGGAATCTGTGTTCCTGCAGGCTTTTTGCGCCCGGCCCCCTACCTCTTGGGTTACTCCACCTGCCGATGAACTTGTCCGGCTCATCGTACAGCGTGCATGGAAGCCGCCTGACACCGTTGAGGCTATTCCCTGGAGGCCAGATGAGATTTTGTCCCCTCCTGCTACAGATCCCCATTGGTCAAAAGGTATTCCTGTGGATGGTCTGGTGGCCGCAACAAAAAAGGATCTGGCAGAAGAAGAAAGCCAGACTGTCCGTCCACCTAACAAAGAGTCCCGGGCCCTGTACAGGATAGGAAAGTGCACCTTTGCATCAGCGAGCTTTACTATCAGGTCACTGAATTGTATGGCACACTTTACCAGGCTTCAAAGGGATCTGATTTCCGAGCTCTCTGAAACCTTGGCTGGTGCCATGTCTGATGAGGTCTGTGACAAAGTGGCCTCTCAGCTGGCCACCATTGAGTCACTATCCAACTCCTCTGTGCGACAGATATCTCACGCATCAGAAGGAGCAGCTAGAGTGCCGGGTTCAGCTGCAGTCTTGAGATGACATGCCTGGATGCGCGTGTGCAATTTCGCGGAACCCTTTAAGGCTTCCTTTCTTAATGCTCCCATTGAGGCCTCTTCGTTGTTTGGACCCAAAGTTAAAAGCACACTGGCCAGATGTGAACAGGACGGTAAGACCCATTCTGCCGTAGGTGTCAGTTATTCTTCCCCTCAACGTGCTTTCTCCCGAAACCAAACACAGGCCAAGTTCTCCCGTAGAGGCAGAGGGGGAAACTCACAGGGAAGGCTCTCCTTTCAGGGCAGTGGGGGTCCGCGTAACCAGGGTTCCAGGAACTCTTTCCCTGGCCAATCCTACCAGCGCTCCTGAAGAGCGGCCCAACTCCTTTCCTCTGGAGGTGGTTGTTTCTCCTTGTACCCTTCTGCCTGGCTAACCATCACCACCGATTCTTGGGTACAAAGGATTTTAACCAGAGGTTATCATATCCCCTTCTATATTTGTCCTGTCCCTTCAAAAAACCTTCCTGACATTCCACCCAGTCAAAGGGAAGAAGCAGCACCAGAGATAGAAAAGCTGCTAAAAAAGAGAGTCATCCAAATAGTCCCTCCAAACCAGATAGGATCCGGATTCTACTCAAGACTATTTTTGATGCCAAAGAAAACCGGGGACTGGAGACCAATTTTGGATCTCTGTGTAGTGAACAAGTTTGTAAGAGTACAAAAATTCCAGATGGTCGCAATACAGTCTGTCCTCCCGCTTTTGGAAAAAGACGATTGGATGTGCTCGATAGATCTTCAAGATGCATACTACCACATAAAAGTGGGCAGGCCATCAAGAAGATTTCTGCGCTTCTGTGTGGGAGCCAGTCACTACCAGTTCAGAGTACTGCCCTTCAGACTCTCTACAGCCCCCAGAGTGTTCACAAAGTGCATGGCAGTCATCACAGCTCACTTGCGACTTCAAGGATACCAGGTGTTTCCATACCTAGGCGACTGTCTCATTTCCGTTCCCGCCAGACATCTACTGGAAGAAGCCCTGGCATACTCTCTTCTCGCTGCACAAAGGCTAGGCATAACCATAAACTGGCAAAAATCCAATCTCACCCCATCTCAGTTGACAGAATTCATAGGGGTTATCTTTGACACAAAGAACTGCAGAGCTGCCATTACAGAGCACAGAATTTTAAGGATAAAGCAACAACCGATTCCAATCCTTTCATGGGAGAAATCCACAGCTCACTCTGTTCTACAGCTGTTGGGTTCCATGGCAGCATCCATCACCATTGTCCCCCTGGCCAGGTTTCATATGAGGCTTCTACAATGGCTACTGCTCACCCAGTGGTATCCTTTTCAGCATCCTCTTTCAGCCAAGATTCGAGTAACCCACAGGTGCAGACAGGATTTAAATTGGTGGATGACGCACAATCTGTCACAATGGTCTTGCCCCTTCTCCCCCCAACAACCCAAGGCCACAGTGACCACGGACGCCTCCCTGATGGGGTGGGGGGGGGGCTATGTCAGTGACAGACAGTCCAAGGCACTTGGTCCGAACTGGAGGCCCATCTGCATATAAATGTTCTAGAGCTGAGGGTGGTGCTTCTGACGTTGCAAGCATTCCATCCCCTGCTGCCATCTGGGACGATTGCAATTCAGTCAGACAACATGGCGGTGGTCTGGTACATCAACAAATAGGGCAGAAGCAAATCCTACCCACTTTGTCGAGAGGCCATGATGATATGGCAATGGGCGATGGCTACCAACCATTTTCTTCAAGCAACACACATTCCCAGGAGTTCCAACGTGATAGCAGACAGACTCAGCAGGTGCATTCTACAACCTCACGAGTGGTCACTGAATCTCTAGATAGTGGCGGAGATCTTCCATTGCTGGGGCCGTCCTTGCTGCGACCTGTTTGCATCCCCGACCAACTACAAATGCAGCAACTACTTCACCCTGATTCCCCCTCCGGGACAGTCACCCAGGGACGCTCTAGTCCACGATTGGCCCTCGGGTCTTCTTTATGCATTCCCACCCTTTCCCCTCATTCCCCAGTTTCTGAAGAAAGCCCGTCGGTTGAAGAGCAAGGTGATCCTCATAGCACCATATTGGCCTCATCAGATTTGGTTCCCTTTCCTTTGGCCTCGCCTACTAGATCGATCATGGATTCTCCATCCAACCCCGGAGTTGATCTCTCACCCACAGAACCTGATTCATACCAACTTGAACAGCCTGAAGCTCACAGCTTGGCTACTCCAATTCCCTTGATTGCCAGGCAGAATGATCTTTCTTTACCAGTACGTGACATTCTCATTGCATCTCATAAGTCTTCCACTAGAATTACTTATCTAAGCAAGTGGAAAAGATTTACCTATTGGCTGAAAGATAAACAAGTAGATCCCTTCTCAGCACCAGTGTTGATAATACTAGACTATCTGGCCGACCTTTTCCAATCGGGGCCATCGGTCTCTACAATTAGAGTTCATTTGGCTGAAATTTCTAATTTCCATGAGGGTGTCCAAGATTCCTCTCTTATGTCTCACAAATTGTGCAAGACCTTCATCTGAAGCCAACTTTTAGAGAACCTATTCAACTATGGGGATCTATCATCAGTTCTACAAGCTCTGACAATGCCACCCTTCGAACCAGCTTCTTCTTGCGACCTCAAGTATTTGTCATGGAAAACCTTGTTTTTGGTCGCCATTACTTCTGCCAGACGTATCTCTGAGCTTCAAGCTTTATGTATCAAGAGTTCATACTTGATTTTTCATAGAGATAAAGTGTCTTTGAGAACTAATCCTTCATTTCTGCCAAAAGTGATCTCTGAAATGTCTATTAATCAAACCATTAAATTGCCAATTTTCTTTCCCAATCATTCAAACAGAGGAGAGTATTGATTACATACCCTAGATAACCACAGGCAAATCCGTTTTTACTTAAACAGGACTAGGTCCTTTCATAAACCTGACCAGTTATTTTTAGCCTATTCTGGACCTAGATTAGGATCTGCTGTTGCTAAGGTCACATTAGCTAGATGGTTGAAGGACTGTGTGACCTTCATTTGTACACAACATAATATCCCGTTGCCTACTACCATGAAAGCTCATTAGACAAGGTCGGTGGCAACTTCTGCTGCCTTCCATGCCAGAGCTTCTTTACATGACATCTGTGCAGCTGCAACTTGGGCTACGCCTCATACCTTCATCAATCATTACAAATTGGATTTGGCCTCCAGGGGAAGAGCATCTTTTGGTTCTATGGTGCTCAGGAATGTTCTTCCATGAGAGCCTCCCAGGAATACAGGTAGCTGGGGACTTTGTCCCATGTGTAAGGAATGAACGAGGATTAGCAATATCAGATAAAGAAGTTATGTCTTACCATAACATTCCATCTGTATTGTTGATCCTCGTTCAGTCATTACGACCCTCCCTCTTTCCCCCTCCTGGGGATTCTAGCGGATCTCACCATCCGGTTCTCTTAGGTTATTTGACCAAAGGTAGTCTCTACCTTCTTTTGACTTGCAAACTCAATCTGAGGTAACAGGGGGAGGGGGATTATGGGTAAGATTTTAGCTCGAGAGTTTGTAGCTGATGCGAGCTTGGAAAATGGCCGGCTCTGTTCCGAGGTCGGAACCAATACCCATGCGTAATGACTGAACGAGGATCAACAATACAGATGGAACGTTATGGTAAGACACTTTTTTTCAAGCAGTATACACCTTTTTTTCCTTTTTTTTAACTTAGAAATTAAATTGTATTTCTTTGCTGAATACATATAACGATGAAATGTGTGTTTAAAATAAAAATTGGTTTCTTAAACAAAAGTTTAAGTAAGTTTCTGATAAATTCTTTCTAACACCTGCCAAGAGTGTCAACATTTGCAATAATTTATTCAGTTAAACTGCAATTTACTCTCCAGTGACAGTGTGTTTCTTAATCAATGAATGCCCTAATTATTACTCAAACCATCCCTTCCATTTCTTCTTGATTGGCAGTAAGTTAAATTAATCCCATTGCATCTTTCGTTTGCAGAGAGTTTGTTGATTTCCACCTTTTGGTATTTTTTTTCCCAGTGGTCATTACTGTGTATCATAAGTCTGTATCCATTTGCAGCCACCCATTTTTTTAGGGATTCCTAAGAAATACATTATCATTGTAAATGTTTCCTTATCAGGCCATATTTTGTCATTTATTTCTTGTATTATATTCCTGTAGTCTGTCAAGGCTTGACGGTTCCAAAACACATGGACCCAGTCTGTTGTTTCTACTGATTGACATCTCCAACAACTATCAGGGACTGAGCCATTCATCTTGCTTAGCCTATTAGGGATAAAATATTTATGCTGACATTTCTATGCAAATATTTGAAATCTTTGAATTGTGGTGGCTTTTGTTCCACTGCATATTTATTTACATAATTTCTTTGAGGTTCTACTTTGCAATACATTATTCCAATTATTTTCTAATCTAATATGTCATATAGCCTAGTAACCTGGAGAAATTAAACCTGGTAACTAATTCCTTATTTCTTTCACCTTCTACAAATTCTTTAAAATTGTCCTCCAGGTGTAGTCCACTTTTAAACAATCTATTTCCTTCTTCAGTGTGGCATATATGTTTTTATTCCACCATATGCTGTTTCATTTTTTTTTTACTTTATTCATGAGTTTTCCTTTAACTGTTTCCCATGTCAGAAAAGACTGTGCTTCTTCTAGGTTAGCCCATTAAGATTCCCCCCATTATATCCTGAGCCATTGTATTAAATCTCCCCCACCCTTTCTATCTCTAATTTCTATTTCTAAGGAAGCATACCACATTTTTATGCAGTCACATTTTCCCTCATTTACCACCCAGGTATGGACTTCTGAATTTGGAACCACAAATCACCCGTACTTCTGTTCTTACTCAACCATAAGTATAATTCTGGACTCTTCTTTTTTTTCATTCAGTTATTGTTTTCCAATGTCGACCCACCCTGCACTTTCTCCCATTGTGTCCTATATAAGAAATAATTTGAAAGTTGTCACCCTGCAGTAATTTTTAAGATATGGGATGTCCAGTCCCCCTGATGATTTCTTCACCAGTATTTTTTCCCATGATAACCTTGGTTCCACATGAAATTTTTCATTGCATTGTCCAAGTCCCTAAAAAGGTGGTACCTGTGTCCCACAGAATTGCTTGACTGCAATATAGAACTAAAGGAAGGATAATCATATACAATGTTTGAATTCTCTGGTCTAGGTCTCAAGCCAATAGTCATCAAATGCTAAAATATGGAAATCATGTTGGCAGATCAACACCTATTTCCCTGAAAGCAAATACTCCTAAAATGTTTCACTAAAAGCACTTTCAATGAAATTCAGAGAAAATCTCTTGAGAGCACCCTTGTTCCCCCTTTGTGAGTGGGACAGCCTGACATATTTTAACTTAAATATATCTAGTCTGAGATCACAGAACATTGTGTTGATGAAATTGTTTTCCGCAAAACATTTTCAATGAAATGACATTCGCTGAAACTGCTGTTGAGCTAGTGGCAGGCTCCAAAAATATGACTGGCATTTTTCTTTAACCATTGTGTAGGCAATTCAAATTGTATTTTTAAGATACCTCTCTAATTCGATGTATTAGATGTTTTTTTAAAGTTTGCCAACCATGATTATTTTTGTTTTGTTGAGGTTTAGGAGGAATGTTTTACAAGAAAACCTGACAGAACTGACAAGCAGGACCAGTTGAAGTTAGTTCTGTATGTGGTGGTGGTTGGGGCTTGATCTATAGAGGACTGTATAATCTAAATATAGCAGAATTTCTAGATGTGGAAGATCCACAGGACGATTGTTTATAAAAATGGCAGAGAGCAGAGGGATGAGAATGTAACCTAGAGGGATAACTGATGGTATATTAGCAGTGGAGGAGACTGAAGAACATATTTTAATTTTGAATGTTCTGTTGATGAAATAGTTTTTGAACTAGTCTGTGTCCTAAAAGCTGATTTGATGGGATCAAAAAATAGGACACTTATAAGGAATCCTTTATCCATTTTGGATAGAATGTCATGTTTTGGAAGTGCAGAAGAGGTATCTTTTTGGCAATGAGGCATTTGGACTTATGTCTTTGTATTGATTATTTGGTGGTGATACATAGAGAAGTAAAGCAGTATGTGGTTGATGGATTATGGTTTGACATCTGTTCTTGCCAAGCCTCATTTTTCTAGTTGCATAAGGGCTTTGAGCTCTTTTCTGAACCAGTGTTTTGGTGTTTTTAAGGAGACTTGTGATTTAAGAAAAGTGGTTGCCTTGGATTGTTATGAGATGCTAGGTGAAGAGTTCAGCTGAAACACTGCCATCCTGGATACTAGGAATATCAGAGCAGTTTATGGAGAAAATGCTTAAGATAAGTTTTGACATGTTGATTACAGACTTAGGCCTAAAGAAGATATGTTTTGGGGGTGGGGGTTAATATTTAGGTTACAAATGGCGAATGTGACTGGGCAATGATCAGTACAGGTGGTGGTGCTTGAGGAGATATTTGCTGGGTGAGTGGAGATTGTAGGATCAAGGGTGAAGTAATGGTTACAAATTGTGTTAGATTATTATAAAGAAAGCATTATGCAGCAAATTTTCCTTGCCTCCATATCCTTTAGTATAACCCTCTTATCCTCATCTCTCAGTACTTTGCTTTACCTTGGTTATATAGCCCCAGTATAGTACTACTTTCCAGTCCTCCTCACATTATAAGAAGTCTTGGCTCTCATTAATTGTCATCATCAGCAACTGCCCTACATTTACTGTCACTTCATCCCATTTAAAGTCCAAGACCTCTATCACCTACTTTTAAATTCCTCGTCCATTCTGTCCTTCCCTGTCACAGCGCTTTCAGCTTGTCAAATAAACCTGATAAATGCATCCTGGTACCATTTTACCTCCATTTTCTCAGTCAAAATTCACAAGTGTCTCACCCAACAATTATAATGCTTTCAATTCTTCGCTTAGCAATTGCAATCTACTGTCTCCTGCTGTAAATTGCTTTCTTATCTACTGGCTCCACATCTCACTTTAATGCTTTACTTTTTTGATATAATTCCAAAAAGTTTCATACCCTAATATTTTGCACTCTAGCTTGATTGGGATAAGTAGCTTCACTGTATTGGTACTTCCAAAAGGAACAGTCACAGATTTTACTTTATGAATTAGTATAGCACACTTGTCCAACCAACTGAATGCTAGCAATAAAAGGAGCATTATGTCTGCATACCTTAAGACTAACATACAATCATTTGTAAGAAGAATGCAGAAGTTTTTATTATCTTTTTCTTTCTGTGTCTTTCAGATCCTTCCTTTGTTTTCCAGCTACCACTTCTATAACCAAGAAACTACGGTAAAAAAATGCATCTTGCCTTATCCCCTTCTGGGTTTTACATCTCCAGAACAGACATCAGTAATTGTTGCTTTAATATGGAGGTTGTCCTTCAAAATCTTTACCCTAGTAATTCACCTGTCTTCAAAATTAATTCTCGTTAGGATTCTCAGCATATCTGACTAGTTTTCCATATACCCATCAAGACTGATCCACTGCGTCTTATCTGTTGTACTGACTCTTGGGATTCCTGCCTACAGAAGCCCAATGGCTGACATGAATATCAGAGCTCTCAGTCCCTCCTTCCAAGTCTGGTGGACTCCCTGCCCTGGCAACATCAAGGTGTTGGTAATATAAAGAGACATATACTGATTCTGTCTTCAGATCTTTTTTGCCTCAATTCTTTGAGAGTCTTGAGCATTCCAGTTGTGTAGTCAGTCTGTCAGGTCAGCCTGAAGCCAGAATTTGCAGATAAGTACCTCGTTCAGAAATTTTCTGATCTTTACATTTTTGGTTTTTGTATATTGTGTATTATAAATGTCAGGGAATAAAGTCTACAATTGCATTAAATGTAGGAAGCAAGTGCCTCATAGGGACTTTTTTTGGCTTGGACTTGTAGTATCACCTGCCCAGTTGTCCCCAGTTTGCCTCTTTTAACCAGAGTGCCACCAAATGCAGTGTAGAATCCCTTAAGAATTATCTCTCCCAAAAATGCCAAGTCTGATCTAAGTCTGCCATGGCATCCTCTGGTTCTTTCTCTGACTACTCCAAAACAAAACAAAACAAGCAAAAAAAAAGAATGCTGAAAAGCACTCAAAGGAGAAGATAATTTGAAAGGCCAGTGGCACCACTTTCGAGTCTGAGAGCTCCCACAGAGTACTGATGTCAGTGAGGTGTCTTTGGAGCCCATCTATCCTGTGTCTCTGGTAGACCCTAGGCGTGGTGCCATACCTTCAGTCTCCACCTTGTCCCCATGAGCTACACCTATTGGATTATCAGTCAGTCCCAGGGATGGTTTACAGTCCTTGGCTGTTGATTTTTGAATAGCCGTGGTGGTACAGCGGTAGCGTTGTTACTTCACAGCAAGAGGTTCTCCCGTTCGATTCTCGGCTTGGCTTGGGAGTGCCTTCTGTGTGGAGTCTGCATGTCCTCCCCTCGGTTGGGTAGCATTTGAAAGACATGCGTGCGTAATTGGGCATGCCTTCGTTGAAAGTTGGGCGTCGAGCTGGCACCTCGGCGTTTCATAAAAATCTACTACCAATCATTAGCGGACCGGAGTTCCTCTGTGGCAACCCCTTACCGGGAAAAAGCCGAAAGAAACAACAACAACATTAGCAACAAGGAGGATGATATCCCCATGCTGTTTGAAGTCAAGGGAGGCCACATTGAGATCTTGGATGTCAGCCCACAGTCTGAGGCCTATAAAGTAGACCTTACAGGCCCAAGATACCAAAGGACAAATGGTTATTGCTGATTGTGTCAGCCACTGTTAACTGAGTCTCAGTCCCTTATCACCACAAAGGTCACCATTTAGGATCTCTTCAAACTGACCCATGGTTTTATGGAATTTATGCAGTCTAGGCGGCCAGCCTCTGAAGAGCAATCTGTGTCAGGGATACTCTTTGTTAAAAGAAAAAGGGAACCTCCACCCCAAAAGGAATTAGATACTCCAAATTCAAAGTTGTCGAACCTGTCTCACATGATCTAGATATTCCCAGTCTGCCATGCGGAATGTGATAATGAGGGCACTTTTTCTTCAACCTTGCCGCCCAACGTTATTTCTTTTGGTGATATCTTTCATGGGATGAAGGAGATTTTCATTAGGGAAGCCCACAAGTTTTTTCAGATGTAGATCAAGCATAGGCAGTTTTTTGGGCCTGCTAGAACCAAGGCTCCTGCCATCTCTCAAGTACTGAAAGTCTTTGATGATGCCTCTTCTTCTGCATCCTTGCTTGATTCCCAGCCTTTGATTCCGAGGATGCAGTACCATTTTTATAGTGTCTAATGCTCCCACAAAATATGTATGGTTCTGTGTTGTCTAGCAAGAAATCCACTATGGCTGCAGCTTGGAGTCCCATTTCCAATGACACGGAGAATAGGATACTTGACTGACTTAGGAAAACTACTTACATCTCAGCTACTCTGGTAATTAGGGCCCTCAGTTGCCAGCCTCAGATTTTAAAATTCCAGGAGTTCCTCCATGATTAACTACGACAAAAAGTGAAAAGGACAGAGGATAAGAGCCTTGGAAAAGGTATATCTTAAGAAAACAAGGAACAGAAACATGACTGGAAGCATAAAATGTTAAAAGTTTAATAAAGTAAGTGCTTTCACACCAAATACTAGTGCTTCTTCAGACCATATCTTCTTTGTTTCTTAGAAAAGATATGTTTGACCTATATAACTTCAGATGTTCTTCATCTCACATTGCTGCAGTCCTAACACTTGGGTAGTCCGCTGTCCCTCGGTCGGCCCGAATATCAGAGTATAAGGCTGACGTCGGTCAAGGCGCATTTGACTGACATCAGAACGTCAGGGTACAAATGCGCATGACCGACGTCATATCCTCAGTCTTTTTTGCCGCATGGTCCGATGCAGAAGCAGTGTTGCAAGTGCCGTTCGGCGTTCTGAAATTTTTCGAATTCGGAGTTTCAGACCGAAGTCAGAGTTGGTTAAGTACCCCGTTGGGGAATATTTTGGTGTTTTCTTGCCTCAGTGGTTTACCGGATGTCAGAAAAAGTGAATAACTGTATTTCTTGTGGGAAACAGATACCGCATAGGGATTACCATAATTTGTGTATACCTTGTTTGGGACCTGAGCACGACGTTGTTGGGTGTCGCTTTTGTGCTAGGTTTAATAAACGCACTATAAAGCAAAGGTTGGATTGTGCCAGGTTAGTCTTTGGGAAGCGGTGCAATTACAATATGCCGTCGGATGCTCCGACGGCAGCCTCTCTGGAGTCCCAGGGAGAAACTTTGATTTTACAGGATGTGGCCTCCCAGGAGGCAGGTCAGGCTGTAGGGGCTTCTCAGATAACTTTACTCCCCTCCCTTCCTAAGGTGTCTAGGCCCTCTCTTTCTGCTTCCAAGGCTTCTCCTAGAGGCAGGTCTAGTTTAGCTTCTGTGGGTGTCACTCCTAGTTCTTCAGGTTCGGTGCCCAAGAAGCATATGCTTAAAATGGCAGAAGATTTAATTACTTTAATTAGAGGCTCTATGCCCCCTCCTGATAAGAGGCCTAGGATGGAACCAGTGTTGGGGGATTATGAGCAGGCTTCGGATGTGTCTGAGTCTTCGGCTGAAGACTTGCAGGAGTATTCTCATTATTCTGATTCTGATGTGGATGATTCTACTCCTTCTGCTTCTCCTCCTGAGGATTTTTCTTTTTCAGAGACCCTTCACTCCATGAGAGAGCATTTTAAATGGGAAGGTCAGGACTTCTCTGACTCCAGGAAAAGGCTTAGGGAATTTTTGTTTTTACCCCAGCATAGGCCTTTGGCTATACCTCCTGTTTTGAATGTGGTGGAAGATGTGTTTGCAGAGGCTTCTCTTAATCCTGACTCTTTGCCTCCTGCTCCTGTTAAACCAGATAGGTATTACAGGGTGCCTGAAGCTCATAAGTATCTTTTTAAGAGTCCTAGGGCAGACCCAGAAACTGTTAGCCAGGGGCCTAAGGGTGTTAAGGCTTCTGTTGTCAAGAATCCGGTTCCTGCAGATAAAGAGGCCAGGGCCTTGGATAGATGGGGAAAGAAAGTTTATACTTCTTCCACTTTAGCCATGAGAGCTTTGAATTGCCAGTTTCACATGTTGAAATATCAAAATTATCTCCTTTCACAGTTGAAATCTAAGGTTGATGCTTTGGCGGAAGGTATTGATTGTAAAGAGTTACAAGATTTAGTGCATGTTTCTGAACAGGTGGGGAAACATTCTTTGCAATGTGGTTTTGATGCTGTACAGGCCTCGTCCAGGGTGGCTGCCACTGGGTCAGTGCTTCGCAGGCATGCCTGGCTGAGGGATCAAAATTTATCTGACCATGTTAAAACTAGGATTTTGGATGCCCCTTTGCAATCTGATGTCTTGTTTGGTTCTCCTGTTGAGGCAGTTTTAAAGAAAATGGAAGACAAGGCTAAGTCTATGCAGACTGTTAAAGATTTTTTGCAGGTTCAGCCTCCAAAATTTTAGTAGAAATTGGCCTACTAAGGGGTGGACGTATCCTTCTTATGATTCCCAGTCTAGGGCTAGATCTAGACGTAGCAGGGGCAGAGGTCAGGGCTCTTTCAGGTCTAGAACAGGGAGTTCTCCTGCACAGTCTTCAGGTGAGGGCAGGGGTCAGTCCTTTCGTAAACAGACCCAATGACCTACCTTTTCAGCTGCCAGAACCTTCTCGCCTGGCAGCACCTTTGGGAGGAAGGTTGGCACTTTTCAAAGAAAAGTGGAGTTTGATTACCCAAGACAGATGGGTATTGGATATCATACATCACGGTTACAGGTTTTATTTCCATACCTTGCCTCCTTTCAAAGGCATGCCAGACATTCCTCCTCAACAAAGAATAGAGGCTCACAAGCAAATTTCTCTGTTACTCCAAATAGGGGCCATACAGCCGGTTCCTGTGCCAGAAAGGGGCCTAGGATTTTATTCTCGCCTGTTCCTTGTACCAAAAAAGGGGAACACGTGGAGACCAATTTTGGATTTATCTATCCTCAACACTTATCTGGACATTCCCAAGTTCAAAATGTTGACGTTACAACAGCTTTTACCTCTGCTGGGCAAGGATCACTGGATGGTAACTTTGGATCTCAAGGAGGCTTACCTTCATGTTCCTATCAGGCTAAGTTGCAGGAAGTATCTACGTTTTCGGACTGGGACTTCTCACTATCAGTTCTCTGCATTGACCTTTGGCTTATCTACTGCGCCCAGAGTATTTACGAAAGTTCTGGCTCCAGTGATAGCTTTCTTCAGGCTAAAAGGAATACAAATCTATCCTTATTTGGACGATTGCCTGATTCTGGCTCAAGGAAGGGACGAGCTTCTTCGACATTTGCAATTTGTCATAGCAGTGCTAAGATGCCTGGGGTATTCTGTGAACGAAATAAAGTCCAGTCTAGTACCCTCTCAAGACATGTGCTTTCTGGGTGTAAGACTGAATACAGCATCCCAGATGGCCTTTCTAACCCCGGACAAACAAAAGAATCTTTCCCTTTACTTCCATCATCTATCTCTTCAGTCCGGGCTGACTGCAAGGACAGTCCTTCAAGCCTTAGGGTTCATGGCATCTTGTATTCTGGTGCTTCCCAATGCCAAACTGCATATGAGGAAGTTGCAATGGTATCTCAAAAATGTATGGACACAGCACTGCCAGGATCTGGACACTGTCATTCAAATAATACCTTGCATTCAAAAGGAATTTTTGTGGTGGGCTCAGGAATGTCACCTAAACAAGGGACTCTCTGTGACCCGGCCAGAGGCGAGTCAAATTTTAACGACAGATGCCTCAGACAAAGCTTGGGGAGCTCATCTAAACGGAAAGTGGATACAAGACAAGTGGCCTGTCAGACTACTGCATCTACATATCAACTTGAAGGAGATGTTAGCAGTCCAGTTTGCATTAATAGCTTTCAAGGATTTACTTCTTCCAGGGCAGGTGTTGATTCTAACAGACAACACAACTGTCATGTGGTACATCAACAAGCAAGGGGGTACACATTCTTATCCTCTATGCAGGCAAGCAATGATTTTGTGGGAGACTGCTCTCAGTTTACAACTAAGTCTTCAGGCAAGGTTTCTGCCGGGAGCACAGAACTCCTTAGCAGATGTGTTAAGCAGACAAATCATGGATCCCCACGAGTGGAAACTGGATCTTCATGTATTTCAGAAATTGACAGTGTCCTGGGGAACTCCAGACATAGATCTGTTCGCTTCTCCACTAAACCACCAGCTGCCAAAGTTTTGCACGAAGAGGTTTCATCCCACAGCTTGGAAAGTGGATGCTCTTTCTTTCAGTTGGAAAAATCTTCATGTGTATGCCTTTCCGCCTCTGCCTCTCCTCCCAAAGGTACTTCTGAAGGTCAGACAGGACAAGCCAAGGATGATTTTGATAGCTCCAGATTGGCCTCGACAGCACTGGTACCCATTACTGAGAAGTCTAGTGCGGAAGCCTCCATGGCCTTTGCCTTTGATTCCACATCTGTTGTCCCAGGAGGACAGTCATTTGCTCAATGTCAAACTTCACTCTCTTCACCTAACAGCCTGGCATATTCTGTTTTAAACCATAGAGGGTCTCAACTTCCACAACAAGTTTTGAATGTGATTTTGGAAGCTAGAAGGCCTAGTACAAGGAAAGTGTACGCAGATAAATGGAAGAGATTTTTGTTTTGGAGTGCAGCTAAGGATTTGGATGTTTCTGAGCCTGATTTAAGTGTGGCTCTTCAATACCTTACTGAGTTATTGGACAAAGGTTTGTCCTTCTCTTCTATTAAGATTCATGCTGCAGCAATTTCAGCTCACTACGACTGTGACCCTCCATTGTTTTCTCATCCTTTGTTCAAGCAATTTCTTAGAGGGGCAAAGAATATAAGACCCCCACGAAGGGCTCCTACTCCTGCTTGGGATCTCAATTTTGTGTTGGAGAAACTCACTCTACAACCTTTTGAGCCTGCAGCTACTGCTGAGTTGAAATATTTGTCATGGAAGACTGCTTTTTGTTGGCCATTACCTCTGCAAGAAGGGTTTCTGAATTGCAGGCCCTTATGGCAGTTGAGCCTTTCTTAATTTTCCATAAGGATAGGGTATCTTTACGTACTAATCCTTCCTTTATGCCTAAAGTGGTTTCTAGTGTGGCTTTAAACCAAACTATTCATTTGCCTACTTTTTATGCAAATCCCCAAAATAAAGGGGAAAAGATTTTGCACACTTTAGATGTACACAGGCAGTTGCGATATTATTTGGACAGAACTAAAGGGTTCAGACAATCTCAGCAGTTATTAGTTTTTTTGCTTTGTGCTCTCAGGGCAAGCCCGTGTCAAAACAAACTATTTCTAAGTGGATTGGATTTTGCATTGCTTTCTGTTATTCCCATCATGGCAAAGAGATTCCAGCTGGGATTAGGCCTCATTCCACTAGGGCTACTGCCACTTCAACAGCTTTTTTGAGGGGGGTGGCAACTAAGGATATTTTGGAGGCAGCCACTTGGAGTTCAGTGCATACCTTTTCTAGGCATTACCACCTTCCACTGTACTCTAAATCCAGGGCTGGCTTTGCCACTGCTGTGTTGCAGGGCATTTTGGCAGCTCCTGCTTCATTATAGTTTAGCCATCCTCCCTTACCTCTGCTTTGGGATTCTACCCAAGTGTTAGGACTGCAGCAATGTGAGATGAAGAACATAGTACAGTTTTGTACCTACCATAAATGTAGATGTTCGAAGATCCACATTGCTGCAGTCCAATTTACCCTCCCTCCTTCCCCTCTGTAGTTTGAGGTGGTTGTGTGGGTTGGGTTATCCATCTGAGGTATATTGTGTATATTGTATATATTGTATATATTGTACATATTTTTGGTATTAGGCTGGTTGGTTGTTTAGTTGTTGTCTATGGGTTTGGACCTTTCTTTTTAGGGTCTTCTGACATCTGGGGCAAGAAAAGACTGAGGATATGACGTCGGTCATGCGCATTTGTACCCTGACGTTCTGATGTCAGTCAAATGCGCCTTGACCGACGTCAGCCTTATACTCTGATATTCGGGCCGACCGAGGGACAGCGGACTACCCAAGTGTTAGGACTGCAGCAATGTGGATCTTCGAACATCTACATTTATGGTAGGTACAAAACTGTACTTTGCCAGGAACTCCATAAAATGTTATATATGATACTGCAGATTCATCTTGCAATGTATTTCCTAGGGAGTCTGTGGTTAGGAGACATGCTTGACTGAGCATGTGAAAGTATGGACTGTAAATATCCCTCAAAACAGGGAACTTCTCTTAGGACTATCCCCACCAAAAAGATGTTTTAAAAAGCTGGAGCAGAGTGGAAAACTATGCAGTCTGTTAAAGGCATATTTCATTCCCCGCCACTCAGATGTCATAAACTATCATAGTAAAAACTGTCCCTTCCCTGCCAAACTAGATAAGAATAAAACTTGGAAAGGGAAGAAGGTCAGATATGGAAAAAGGTAACATACTGAGAGTAAATGCAGACCTGGGAGCATTTAGGGCAATGACAACTAGAAGGAGAACCTAGTTACCTCCCTTCCCCTCAATAAATCCCCCACCACAGCCCCTTTCCACTCTCAACTCTCCTAGTTCACTACCTCAATCCAGAATAGGAGGCAGGCTGGCCTTCTTTGTAGGACATTAGGAAGGTATCACTCAAGACAAGTAAGTTCTGCAGATCATAAAAAGGGTGCACAGACTACAATTTTAAAACAAAACAAAATTTCTATTGCAGTAACAATCCCTTCCTTTGTTCCCCTCTATCTTAGATATAAACTAGAGATGGGATGGTTACCTGTATTTCACTCTCCCCATCTTATTGTCTCCTGTCCTTCAAGATCAGCAGACTAAGGAGGTATTTCCCTTCCAAGAGGATGCAGGAGTCCTGCAGGTACAAGATTGGCGGGATTACTCTGGCTGCGCTTTTCCAGCTGGGATGAGTCTTTCTTGGGGAAGTCCGTCTTTGGCTTCTAGGAGAAATGCTTATCAATATGATCACTGCTGCAGTAGCCTAAGCTCTATGGTTTATATCTTGCATAGGATATAATAGCTGGTCAGCTTCCATAACTTCAGGCCACCTTTCCTGCCCAAACTGCTAGTCAGCTTGAGCTAGCTAAAAGTCAGGTATGGACAGAGCTTTCCTGCTGCTGAGAATAGCATTCCTCTGTAGGCTTTTGTGGACAAATGGTTGACTAATGCTGTTCCATTGCTGGGCAATGATCACGGAAAAATCTTCCAGTTTACTTTTTGTTTTCTTTTTACTTCAGAAAACTTTCTTTTTTTTTTTTTTTTTTTTTTGAAAGTAAGTACTTTTAATCAAGGAAAATGTGATTTTGTTGACTGTTTTGTGACATTTATTTACTTTTAAATGGGAGCACACTTTGTTTACTTTTGTAGTATAACAAAAGTTATTAAAAGTTGTTTAAAACTACTTTTTCTTTAGAAAAAAATGTGGTTATTTTACTTTTTGGGGTTGTGGAAAGTATTTAAAGTGATTTTTACTGCTTTTTCTTCTGAGAAAAAGTTACTTTACTTTTTTGCCATATTCCTGTTTTACCGACTATTGCTGCTAAGTTTCTTTGAAAAGCAAGCACCATTTTTGGCTTGACCATGAAACAAAGTACCAGTCCCTCGGTCAGTCCTTCTAACCACAAAAAAAAATAAAAGATTGTTAAGCAGCCTTTGCCACCACAGCAGGATGGTAATTTGCTTCAGCCAGAGATGGGTGACTGCTTTGGCTACAGCTGGTTCCTCAGAGCACTTATCTTTTCCTTCATATCCCTCTGGTGTAGTCCATGCAGCTACCACAGACCAGGGGTTATCTACATCTTCTGCAAATGTGGGGTTCCCTAAGGGAGAAAACAAGAGCCACTCTTGTCGGTCATGGGAGAAAGATCAGGGAATATGCCCTTGCTTCATCAGAATGTTGTGTACATCCCTGGGAAAGTTGTTGCTGGCAATACTGAGTCTGCTGATTCACAAATTCCTGTCAGAAATTGACAGGAAAACTAAATATTTATCTTCACCTGTGCTGTTACTTTGGACAGGAATACATTACTAAGCTTGGCCCAAAGTCTTGTGCAGTCTCTTGACCCTTTTTATAAGGCAGTTTATAGCAAAATATGCATTTTTTTTCTTCTCAAGTTTCTGACTCAGATTCTGAAGAGAGTTTGGTATCTGATTCTCCCTGTGAGAAATTATCTTTCTCTGAAACTATTTCCAGGATGAATCAATGTTTTCAGTGAGAGAATAAGGAGGTCTATCACTCTCTATGAACATATTATGCTTTGTTGCAACTGAAATTTCTAGAACCTCTTATTCTTCCAGTTCTGTCAGCTTTTGAGAATGTTTTTATCACAGTCTGCAATTTCCCTGACAGTCAGCCTGCTGCCCCTCAAAAAGCAGACAGATTGTATAAAGTTCATCAGTCTTAAGTTTTTATGCACCAATACTAGACCTGACCTAGCAGCTGTAGCTTTAGTAAATCCAGCTGCTGCTAAACATTTTATTAAATCTAATCCATCTCCTTCTGATAAGGATGGGAAAGCTGTTGATAGGTTTGTTGAAGAAATATATGCTTCTACAACTATCTTCTTCTTCTTCTTTTGGCTGCTCCCGTTAGGGGTCACCACAACGGATCAACTGTTTCCATTACTTCCTGTCCTCTGCATCTTGCTCTGTCACACCACCCACCTGCATGTCCTCTCTCACCACATTCATAAACCTTATCTTAGGCCTCCCTCTTTTCCTGTTACCTGGCAGCTTCATCCTTAGCATCTTTTTCCCAATATACTCTGCATCCCTCCTCAGCACGTCCAAACCAACGTAATCTTGCCTCTCTGGCTTTGTCTCCAAACCTTCCAACCTGGGCTGACCCTCTAATACACTTATTCCTAATCCTGTCCATCCTCGTCACACCCAGTGCAAATCTTAACATCTTCAACTCTGCCACGTCAAGCTCTGATTCCTGCCTTTTTGTCAATGCCACTATCTCCAACCCATATAACATAGCTGGTCTCACTACCCTCTTGTAGACCTTCCCTTTCACTCTTACTGGTACTCGTCTGTCACAAATCAGTCCTGACAATCTTCTCCACCCACTCCATCCTGCCTGTACTCTCTTCTTCACCTCTCTTCCACACTCACCATTACTCTGTACTGTTGATCCCAAGTACTTAAACTCATAAACCTTTGCCACCTATACTCCCTGCATCCTCACCATTCCTCTATCCTCCCTCTCATTCACACACATATATTCGGTCTTAGTCCTGATGACCTTCATTCCTCTTTTCTCTAGAGCATATCTCCACCTCTCCAGGGTCTCCTCCACCTGTTCCCTACTCTCACTACAGATCACAATGTCATCTGCAAACATCATAGTCCATGGGGACTCCTGTCTGATCTCATCTGTCAACCTGTCCATCACCATTGCAAATAAGAAAGGGCTCAGAGCTGATCCTTGATGTAATCCCACCTCCACCTTAAACGCATCCGTCACTCCCACCACAGACCTCACCGCTGTCACACTACCCTCGTACATATCCTGTACCACTCTTATATACTTCTCTGACACTCCTGACTTCCTCATACAATACCACAACTCCTCTCTAAGTACCCTGTCATATGCTTTCTCTAAATACACAAAGACACAATGCAACTCCTTCTGACCTTCTCTGTACTTCTCCATCAACACTCCCAGGGCAAACATCGCATCTCTAGTGCTCTTTCTTGGCATGAAACCATACTGCTGATCACTAATCATCACCTCCCTTCTTAACCTAGCTTCCACTACTTCCCATAACTTCATGCTGTGACTGATCAGTTTAATCCCTGTGTAGTTACTACAGCTCTGCACATCACCCTTATTCTTAAAAATCAGTACCAAAACACTTTTTCTCCATTCCTCAGGCATCCTCTCACTTTCCAAGATTTCATTAAACAATCTAGTTAAAAACTCCACTGCCATTTCACCTAAACACCTCCATGCTTAAACAGGTATGTCATCAGGACCAACAGCCTTTCCGTTCTTCATCCTCTTCATAGCTATCCTTACTTCCTCCTTGCTAATCCACTGCACTTCATGATTCACTATCCGCACATCATCCAACCTTCTCTCCCTCTCATTCTCTTCATTCATCAACCCATCAAAGTACTCTTTCCATCTGCTCAACACACTCTCCTCGCCTGTGAGTACGTTTCCCCGTTATCCTTTATCAGCCTTACCTTTATCACCTTTACTAGCTCGGTCCCTCTGTCTAGCTAATCAGTACAGGTCCTTTTTCTCCCTCCTTAGTGTCCAACCTTTTATACAACTCTTCATACGCCTTATCCTTAGCCTTCGCCACCTCTCTCTTTGCTATGCACCTCATCTCCTTATACTCTTGTCTACTTTCTTCATCTCTTTGACAATCCCACTTCTTCTTCGCCAACCTCTTTCTCTGTATACTCTCCTGTTCTTCTTTAATCCACCACCAGGTCTCCTTGTCCTCCTTCCTCTTTCCAGATGTCACACCAAGCACCTTTCTAGCCATCTCTCTTACTAGCTCTTCTGTAGTTACTCAGCTATTCGGTAACTCTTCACTGCCACCCAGTGCCTGTCTTAACTCTTCCCTGAGCATCACTTCACAATTACCCTTTTTCAATTTCCACCATTTGATCCTTGGTGTTGCCCTCACACTCATCCTCCTCTTCTTGATCACCAGTGTTATCCTGCAAACCACCATCATATGCTGCCTAACTACACTTTCCCCGCCACCATTTTACAGTCTCCAATCTCCTTCTGCAACTATGATTTTTAGAATTCTAAGCTGTTGAAGTTTAGCATAATTGTAAAAGTATGAGAAATGTATTGGCATCAGTTTCTTCTTTTGAGTAAAAAATCTGCATTGTGTAATTTAGTTTCTTCTGTGTCTCAAGTCACAATTCATTGTTTAAAATGTAGTTATGACACTGTAGATACTTATTCTAGAGTTGCTGTCACTGGAACGTTTTAAGTGGGTTTGCGTGGCTCTCTTCTATGCACCTGCCAGAAGATGTTGAAAATTACATTTTGAAATATCCTTTGGATAGAGATTTAGTTTTTGGACCTTCTGCAGCAGAGGTTTTCAAACAGTGTGATAAGAGGGAAAAGCTGATTCAGGAAATTTCTCAGATTTTTCAGCCCTCAAGTTCTAAGTTTTCCAAGGGATTCTGTAATCCCGCATCTAACTTTGATAAAAAATAAAATAAATAGTCTTAGCAGAATGCTGGGAAACATGTTTAAAAAGCAATGACAGGAAGGTACTAAAAAGAAAGCAGGACTCCCTAGAACAAAGGGCAGTCAAATAAGTCAGAATGACTATGACTGTATGTGGGACCTTCCCTTCCTCCTTCCCACTCTGGCAGTCCCTTAATCCTTCTGGAAACTCTGACTCTCCATTTCTCTCTCTTTGGCAACAAATTGACCATCAGCCATCTCCACATGCCCAGCCAAACATATATGTCTTCCACCCTGTGAAAACAGTCAGGACTTTGAAAAAATCAAGACCACAAGATTGACTCACCTAAAGGACAGACAAGGGCAACATATACTGCTTTGATGTGCACAAACCACTTATCCTCCTTAACCATTAGCAATCTACAGCTGCGCATTCAAATGTGTATGTCTTCTACCCAGTGAAAATAGTCAGGACTTTGAAAGCATCAGGACCAGAAGGTTGCCTTATCTAAAGGATCAACAGGGTCAGCGTATACTGCTTTGCTGTGTATGTTAACATCTAAAATAATCAATACACAAATAGCTGCAACTATTCTAAATATATGTATAACTAGGTATACATTACCACTTTGTCTTTGTAAGAAGCTTTTCCACCTGTTTTGTGCCTTCTCAATGGTATGCACACTATAAAGGGACATACTTGCTAGTACCCACATTTATATGAATGTCTTTAATTATATCCTGAGAAAACAATGTCTTTAATGTATGCTAGCTAATCAGTGTCAATCTCCCATTGTATAATTAGCTGGCAGCACTGTTTCTACCTACCAATATAATTTCCTATCCCCCAAATACTAAAAATAAAAGTTATTCTCCCCATTACATTAGCAAGGACAAAAACTTATCCCTTCTACCCCAGAAACTGACTGAACATTAGCATTAAGCACATTTTTCAGCAAATCTCACTCAGATAACATCTACAGCTAAGACTACTGTTTGCTGTTAAATAATGTAAAAGCTCATTGGAGTACAAGCTTATCCCATTATTTTTAAACACTCAGCAATCTAAAGATATGCAAATATTGATGAAATATCCCACTGATGGTCTTTTATGTTGAATGACTTTGTAGGCAGGTGAATCCTGCTCCATTCACCATTACTACACTCAGACTCATTCCACTCCCCTGCCCTAACCCCATTTTCCACCCACCACTACTTAATTTCCATTTACACTCGGAGAACTCAACACAGTACACTATCCCATCCAGTAGGATAGCCAACCCCCTTTGCCCACCTATAATACAGTATATACTCATTTCCACTACCTGCCCACCACTATTCCCTTTGCCTTTCTCCTGTTAAACTATCTCCCACTGTTACTAAGTGCAAATACTTCTTAGACTCATCCATAAACCTATCATTCCTAGGAGGACCTACATCCTCCACTTTACCACATATAATTTAACAGAAGCCTATTCTACCCCCCAACCTTCTTGCTAGTATACATTTCTCCTCTCCAGCACTAATACCTATCTTCTTTCCTTCAACAGACTTCAAAATAATTTCCATTCATCAAGCATTGGTCCAAGTCCTCCTACCACAACACATAGCAACTTACTGACGTTAGTCCACCTACCAATCCTTGCACATATTCTTCCACCATCACTTCCATACTTGTTCATATATCCCCAGCACTGTACTATGCTACATAGAGCATCTCTCTTTTAGACATTTAAAAGCACAAGCCACAACATTGAAATTACCCATAAAAAATAAACAACAGATACAGTGGCTCTACACCCTTCTGCATATAGTAACCAAACTCAGACTTAGTGATGGCATACATCGTAATACAGGCCTCACCATAAGTAATCAAAATCCAACTTTCCCCACCATTGTTGCCACTCTCAGCTTCCCTTACCCCTTAACTAGAGGATCAATCTTGCTTTTTTGTAACATGAATCTCAGGAATATGATAAACAAGGTACAATAATTCCATCCCTGATTGACCCATTATTCCCCCAGGCATAACCACCTTAACTGAAATATGGTTAAAACCAGAAATAAAAACAATAAGATTCAACCCACATGTTAAATTCATAGAACAGACAAAAAATGAAAACGTGGCATCACAGTCTTCAACAGAAATAATATTGAGGTAAACCTCCACTTCAACAATATGTCAACCTTTAACAATTAAGAAGTCATTCTCATTCATCTCTATATTCTTCCAGGTAATAACATAACAAGAGAGAAGATATTTTCAACTGAATATCACAAAACATACACCAAGAAACAATCATAATGAGTGACAATAAATTGACTGGCAAGCTTGCAACTCCAAAACGCCCTCAGCCTCACTGAAGCTATTTAGTTTTACCCAAATAATCCAGTCTGTAACAAGAACAAATTAAAAAAAAAATCAAATTTGGACTGGATTCGTACCAATGCACCCTCTGGCACCCTCTGCTGTAAATCTTTCTGGATCCTTTCCAACAGTATTAATGACATCTCACTACCTATATACTAAGACGACATCTTAGATGACAAGTACATAATATGTCAAACTTTAATAAATATATCATCTCCTCCCTCCATCTCTGCAACTGAAATAGTCTAGAAACACTGCCCTAGATGACTCTGTCTCCCACTTTAACAACATATTTCTTAACAGCCTAAATGAAACAGCACCAGTTAGATCAAAGACGGTAAAACCAGCTCCAGCACCTTTGCTAACAAAAGAAACCAGGCAGCTACTTAAACAGAAGGACAAAGCATGGAAACTATGGTACATCAATAAAACACAAGACTCCTACCAATATTTTAGACAACTTAATAATCTGTCAAAAAAAGCTCAAAACAGATAAGTAAACCCACTATTTTAAACTACAACATAAGAACCATAACAATCCCAAATTATTTTTGGTCCTCTATTAAAAACCATCTCCAGCTAGGCTAAACTTTGACTTCCAACTCCTAGCACCACTACCAACAATGACAGTATAGCAGTGCATTTCAACTCCTACTTTACAGGAGGACTTCATTCTATCACTAATCAAAGACAGTACACAACCCCCCTGCCCTCAACACAGCGTCTCTAAACATAAACACAGATGGTTTTATACTTAAAACTGTCCAAACTAAAACCGTGTTCTATATCAGGTGATAATATCTCTCCATGTTTCCTTCAGGTAGCAGCTGACTCTCTTGCTATCCCTGTATCTATTTTGATAAACTGCTCCATCTCTGAATCTAAGGTCCCCTCTATCTGGAAAGAATTTTTTACTCTAACTATACGAAAAGGAGGTAACTCCTCTGAAATCACTAATTTCAGACCTATTGCTATACTTTCACCACTTTTAAAAGTGCTAGAAAAATGCATCCATAATCAAGTCATGCAACACCTACTACAGGAAAACCTGCTCACACCCACACAAGGCTTTTGCCCAAAACATAGCATCACCACTGCCCTCTTATCCTTTATTAACATTGTTTCGCTGGCTAGAGATAACAAGAAACTTGTCTCTCGCTTATTCCTTGACCTATCAAAAGCTTCTGATATGTGCTCTTACCCTCTCCTCCTGAACAAAACTGACTGATCTTAACTTCTCTACCTCTACTGTCTTCTGGTTTTCTAGCTATCCCACTGACCGACTTCAGTCAGTGAGATGGCTTTCTGCTCTTTCCCCTCCTCCCCAGTTAGCATGGGTGTCCCCCAAGGATCCATTCTTGGCCCATTACTTTTCAGTATCTTTACTAATCTTCTCTATACTTCCTGCCTTCTGTCATCCCTTGTACAATACGTGGATGACTTTACAGTTATCACTATTGCCGATATGCCCTCTGATCTTATCACTGCCACTCAGACTTCCTTTAACTTAGTAGAATCCTGGCTCTCTAACAAGCAGATGTTCATCGTGTTACCCTGCTGCAGTCATCACACTTGGGTTATCCTGTCGTCAGGCGATCCCGCAGTCGGCCGGAATTCCAAAGTCTTGGTCCGGCGTCGGTTGCTGTCGCTTCTTCCCTGACGTCAGTGCGCCAGGGGTATATATAATGCATCCGACGCCATTTTCCCAGTCTTTCTTGCCGCGCGGTGCCCGAAGCAGAAGCAGTTCGCAAGTGCCGGTCGGCCAACTCCTGAGATTTTCGAAGTCTAATTTCAGATCCAAAGTCTTCAATAAAGCTAAGTACCCCGTTGGGGAAACTTTTCTTGCCTCAGACCGATGTCAGAAAAAGTTAACAATTGTATTTCTTGTGGGAAGCAAATACCTCATAAGGATTTTCATTCTTACTGCATACCTTGCCTAGGCCCAGACCACAACGTCACTGGTTGTCGTTTTTGTGCTAGGTTTAATAAGCTTACTATAAAAAGACGCTTTGATTTCGCACGACACTACTTTGGTAGAAAATTTAACTACACAATGCCGTCGGAGCAACCGACTACCGGCGTGCACAAAAAACGCAAGGATAAGGACAGGCAGCTTAGACCCAAGCCAGACTCCGAGGCCTCGGCTGGTCCGGTCTCCGGTTCACCGGTCTTCAGTGAGGCTCCGACGCAGCCCCTGACTACCGCAGATTTGGAACCCGAGACCGCTTTGGAGCCTTTGGCGGAGAGTGCTAGGTCGACGCAGCCATTTTATTTAGCCCCTACCGACGACACTGCAGAAAGAGATGGTGCTGCAGAAACACCTTCGGTTTCTGAAGGCGTCTTCAGACCGACGACGCTCACCATAAAAACGTATCCTAAACTTAAGACTCCTATTAAACCTAAAAAGACTGCACTTCAGTCTCCAGTTCAAGGCCCCATGCCTAAGAAACAGATGCTTAAAATGGCTGAAGATTTGATCTCTTTAATCAGGGGTTCCCAACCCCCTCCCGACAAAAGGCCTAGACAAGAGGAAAATTATGCCTCTTCTGATCAAGTGTCTATTTCCTCAGGCTCTTCTGAGGACCAAGATTACTCCTTCTCCCCTTATGAAGATTCTGATGCTGAGGATTCTACTCCCTCAGCTTCTCCTCCTGAAGACTGCTCCTTTGGGGAAACTTTACATACTATGAGGGAACATTTTCACTGGGAAGGTCAGGACTACTCTGACTCAAAGAAAAGGCTCAGAGAGTTTCTTTTACTCCCCCAGCACAGACCACTTGCCATTCCCCCCAGATTTAGACATTGTGGATGATGTTTACTTAGAATCTAGTTTGAACCCAGATTCTCTGCCTCCTGCTCCAGCCAAACCTGACCGATATTATAGAGTGCCTGATTCCCACAAATTCCTTTATAAAAGCCCTGTTGCTGATCCAGAGATGATCTCCCAGGGTCCCAAAGGGGCTAAGGCTTCTATGCCAAAAAATCCTGTACCCTCTGAAAGGGACTCCAGAGCACTAGACAGGTGGGGAAAAAAGGTTTACACCTCAGCCACTCTAGCTATGAGAGCACTAAATTGCCAATTTCACATGCTAAAATATCAGCAATTTCTAATGTCTCAGTTAAAACAAAAAATGAGCACACTCCCTCAACAGTCTGAATTGAAAGAAATGCAGGATCTATTGCATGCAACTGAACAGATGGGCAAACATACTTTACAATGTGGGTTTGATTCTTTGGAGGCTTCCTGCAGAGCAGCTGTCACTGGGTCTGTTATACGTAGGCATGCTTGGTTAAAGGAACAAACTCTGCCTGATCATGTTAAAGCAAAGCTTCTAGATGCTCCCTTACAGCAGGATGTTCTATTTGGAGTTAAAGCAGAAGAAGTCTTAAAGAAAATGGAGGATAAGGCAAAATCTATGCAGACAGTCAAAGATTTTCTACAGGTACAACCCCCTCGCTTCAGCAGAAATTGGCCAACAAAAAATTGGTCCTTTCCAGCTACTGACAGACCACAGAGGGGTAAATACAGACGTCCAAGAGGCAGAGGACAACCACAAGCCCAATACAAACCTCGACAATGGGGCACTGTAACACAGAAGGGAGGTGAAGACAGGTCCCAAACTACCAGAAGGCAAACTCAATGACTTGCACCTCATCTGGCCAAGCAACACTCTCTTGGCAGCCCCCTTGGGAGGAAAACTCGCACTTTTTCCAGACAACTGGCACATTGTCACAAAGGACAAATGGGTCCTAGACATAATTTTACAAGGATACAGATTCCATTTTCACACCTTGCCAATGAAAAGAGGAATGCCAAACCTGCCACAAAATCAGTGGGCAGAGGCACAAAAACAAATTATAGCTCTCATGGACATGAAAGCCATTCAACTGGTACCTACACGAGAGCAAGGCCAAGGATTTTACTCAAGACTCTTTCTAGTCCCCAGAAAGGACAATGCCTGGAGACCAATTCTGGACCTTTCAATTCTAAACACCTTCTTACAAAGTACCCAAATTCAAGATGCTAACACTACAGCAGCTTCTTCCCATGTTGGGCAAGAAAGCATGGCTAGTAACGTTGGACCTCAAGGAGGCATACCTGCATGTCCCTATCAGACAAAGTTGCAGAAGATACGTCCGTTTCATTGCAGGTTCAACCCATTACCAATTCTCTGCACTGCCCTTTGGCTTATCTACTGCACCCAGGGTCTTCACAAAATGCCTGGCACCAGTAATTGCATACTGCAGACAAAGAGGAATTCAGATATACCCATACCTGGACGACTGCCTCATCCAAGCAGAAAGCAAGGACATTCTCCTACAACATCTGGCTTTTGTAAAACATCTTCTAAGTTGCCTGGGGAACACAGTAAATGAAAAGAAATCAAAACTAGTACCCTCACAAAATATGACATTCCTGGGTGCCAGCTTGAATACAATGGCCCAGAAGGCTAATCTGACGCCAGACAAACAACTACAACTGACTCAATATTTCAAAACAATGGCAACAAAGACCCAACTCCCTGCAAGAAAAATCCTGCAGGCCTTGGGCTTCATGGCATCTTGCATACTACTAATACCATTTGCAAAGCTGCATATGAGGAAATTACAGTGGTACCTAAAAAGCGTATGGTCTCAACACAGCCACAGCTTGGACACAATGATATCTCTCATTCCCTGCCTATAACAGGAGTTTCTATGGTGGTCACAGGCATGTCACCTCAACAAGGGTCAGCCTTTCACCTTGCCCCCAGCCAGGCAAACTATGACAACAGATGCATCGGACTACGCCTGGGGGGCACACATGGCAGGACAGTGCGTTCAAGGCGTATGGACTGCAGATCAAAGGAATCTGCACATTAATCAAAAAGAGATGCTAACTGTACAGAATGCTCTGACAGCCTTCAAGAACCTATTACATCCAGGACAACTTACAGTAAGGACGGACAACACCACAGTAATGTGGTACATAAACAAACAAGGGGGCACACACTCCTACCCTCTATGCAGGCAAGCAATGACTTTGTGGAACACAGCACTGGCTTACCAAGTTCAGTTACAAGCTCAATTCCTGCCAGGAAAAAAGAACACATTGGCAGATGACCTCAGCAGAAACATCATGGATCCCCACGAGTGGAAACTGGATCCACAAGTATTTGCAATGATAACTCAAAAATGGGGCCTTCCAGACATAGACCTGTTTGCCAGCCCCCAAAACTATCAGCTAACAAAATTTTGTACAAGGACACTTCACCATCAAACTTGGAAAGTGGACGCACTCTCATTCAGTTGGAAAAACCTGACAGTATATGCCTTCCCTCCATTGCCTCTCCTCACAAAGGTGCTTCTGAAAGTCAGAAAGGAGAGACCACGACTGATGCTCATAGCCCCAGACTGGCCACGCCAGCACTGGTACCCGCTATTAAGGAATATGGCCCAGGGCCCACCTTGGATTTTACCACAAATTGCCCATTTGCTCACACAGCAAAACAATCAGATTCTACACAGCCAGCTCAAAACCTTAAATCTGGCTGCATGGCAAAACACCTAAGCATCCAGCCAGCTCCTCTTTCCCAAGCAGTTATGGATGTTTTTCTGGAAGCTAGGAGGCCCAGCACCAGGAAGGCCTACTCGGACAAATGGAAAAGGTTTTGCGCCTGGAACCAAGCTAAAGGCCAAAACACACTTCAGCCTCACATGCCTCAGAGTCTACAGTATTTAACTGAGATGTTGCACAAAGGACTTTATTTTTCTTCCATTAAAATCCATGCATCAGCTATTTCAGCCCACTGCAACACGGATCCACCCTTATTTTCACATCCACTTCTAAGGCAGTTCCTCAGAGGGGCAAAAAACATTAGGGCCCCCAGGAGAGCACCTACACCAACATGAGACCTCAATTTTGTTCTGGAAAAACTTACGCTACCTCCCTTTGAACCAGCTTTCTCTGCAGATCTACAGTTTCTATCATGGAAGACTGCCCTGTTGCTAGCAATAATTTCAGCTAGAAGAGTCTCAGAGCTGCAAGCACTAATGGCAGTGGAACCTTTCCTCATTTTCCATCAAGACAGAGTTTCTCTATGAACTAATCCTTCCTTCATGCCTAAGGTGGTTTCCAGTGTGGCTTTAAATCAAACCATCCACTTACCCACCTTCTTCCCAAATCCACAGAACAAAGGAGAAAGACTCCTGCATTCCTTGGACATTCACAAGCAACTTCGTTACTATTTGGATAAAACTAAGGTTTTCAGAAAGTCTGACCAGCTCTTTGTATCCTATGCTACAGCTTCACAAGGGAAGGCTATATCAAAACAAACCATTTCCAAATGGATAGGACATTGCATTCATTTTTGCTATACCCATCATGGAAAACCAGTTCCTGCTACCATTAGGCCCCACTCTACCAGGGCAACAGCTACATCTACAGCCTTCCTCAGGGGGGTTCCAACCAAGGAGATTTTGGAAGCTGCAACTTGGAGTTCAGTACACACCTTTACCAAACACGATCACTTACCACTTTACTCTAAGACTAGAGCTGGCTTCGCCACTGCAGTTCTGCAGGGCCTTCTAGCCTCCTCTAACCCTCTATGACTCCTCCACCCATCCTTAGCTTTGGGATTCTACCCAAGTGTGATGACTGCAGCAGGGTAACACGATGAACATAGTACAGTTTTGTACCTACCATAAATGTAGATGTTCGAGTGTACACCCTGCTGCAGTCCAGGTTACCCTCCCTCCATCCCCTCTGATTTAACTGGCTAAATCTCTACAATACCTTCCTGATGTATTTGCTTATAGCTGGAGGGATTTTGTGTTTGTGCTAAAATTTCTTAAACTGGTACTAATTACTGTCCACCTTTTTGGGGGGCACCTGACATCTGGGGCAAGAAAAACTGAAGAAAATGGCGTCGGATGCATTATATATACCCCTGGTGCACTGACGTCAGGGAAGAAGCGACAGCAACCGACGCCGGACCAAGACTTTGGAATTCCGGCCGACTGCGGGACCGCCTGACGACAGGATAACCCAAGTGTGATGACTGCAGCAGGGTGTACACTCAAACATCTACATTTATGGTAGGTACAAAACTGTACTTTTATTCTAAATCCTAAAAAAATTGAAACTTACCTTTTCTTCCCAAAAACTTTACCCATCTTAAACCCACTTTCTCTATACTATTTGTCAGTAACACTCCTATCATTGTGGAAGCTAGTACAAAATTATTAGGTGTCATTATCGATGACCAACTTAAGTTTGACGTGCATATAAGTAACTGTATTAGGAAGACTCACCAAAAACTTGGCTTCCTATACAGGAATGAAAAGTTCCTTACTAATAAAACTAAGGTAACCCTCTCACATGCCTGTCTCCTACCTAGCCTATTGTACATCTCTCAAATTCTATCAAATCTTAACTCTTCGCTCTTAACACAAATCTTAACTCTTCATTCTTAGCTAAGCCAGAATCGACCTACAACAATTTGACCAGATTTGCAACACACCAGACTTAGAAATCTCATCATTGTCTGTCTCTAAAATACTTAAACTGGCTGGAATTATCTCACCAGCTTCTTCTCTCTCAGCCGCAGATTATTCATTCCATCCTATATCAGCCATCTTACTATCCTAACCTATCCTCTCTCATCTCGCTTTATTCTCCCAATAGGCCTCTCCGCAGCTCAGACCAGGACTTACTACAAATCTACAATCCAAAGGCTAAAACTGGCTGTAACCTGTATAGTTTCTATCTTACCATTTCCTGGAACAAATTGCCATCAGCAATTAGGTCAATCAGACAACTCAACCAAGTTAAAACAGTCACCAAAGAATATTTGAAAAGTCCCTGGTCCTGCCACTGCACTCACCCTCCATAATTTACCTTCCTACTGTAAAAACTGTCCACTGCCTATCCTCTTCTTGACTCTACTAATTTGTGTCATCTTATTATAGCTATTTAAATTATTTATCCTTACCTCTGAAATATTACTTTATTGTCAAACTTGCACTATTTTTGTTTTCACTGTTTCCATTATACTCGTGTTGTATATTTGTTGAGATTTTCAGATTATTGCTTTTCTATACTTGTATTATAACACTGTGGAGCTTTCTCCCCAGGCCTCTGCTGAAAAAGGGATATCAGCTCAGTTGGACTAACCCGGTCAATAAATGTAAAATAAATAAGTACATATTACACCAACTAAAACCAACTACATTAGCAGCTGATAACTTACCTGCTGAATCCCTAAAACTAGCAGCAGATGTCCTTGCTTTCCCTGTCTCCAAACAAATTATCCTTTATATAGCGGAAAGCCATGTTCCAGTCATATGGAAAGTGTCCTATGTATTTCACCTACACAAAGGTGATAACTCAACCAATATCTCAAAGTACAGACCTTTAACTATCCTGTACTCCCTATACAAGAAATATATATCCATACTCAACTCATAAAATCTCACCAGCAATAACCTACTATCCAAAACACATCACAATTTCCACCCCAGTCACTACTACCCTCCTTAGTTTCTGCAGTACAACTACAATACAAATTAAGGAGGTAGAAACTCGACCAATATCTCAAATTACAGACCTTTAACTATCCTGTACTCCCTATACAAGAAATATATATCCATACCCAACTCATAAAATCTCACCAGCAATAATCTCCTATCCAGAACACACCACAGTTTCCATCTCAGTCACTACTGCCCTCCTTAGCTTCTGCAATACAGTCAAAGTAGAAATGAAGGTGACTTTGTTTATTCCCTCTTTATAGACCTGTCTAAAGCCTTCAACACTGTGTCCCATCAAAACCTCCCCTCTGAACTGTCTGCTCTCAGTCTCCGACAGGCACACCTGTAATGGTGCCATAGCTACTTTTCTAGTTGGCACCAAGCTGTAAAATGGTGACAGGAACTCTTACCATCTTTCCTGGTCACCATGGGAGTCCCACATGGATCAATATTATGTATAATCCTGTTCAACATATTTACAAATAAATGTCATATTGCAACCAACCTTGTCTCCATCGTGCAATATGCAGATGGCTATACTGTCATCTGCTCAGACCCAGCCCTCTCTAATCTCCAAGAACTCACTCAACACTCTTCCCTGACTACCCAGTTTTCAACTACTCCTGAATCTTAACAAAACTAAACAAACTCACTCAAGCCTATAGCATCTTTTTTTGTATTTGTTCATTTAACACCCGCAGTTCCTTATGGCGTCCAAAACTTTTTTGGGTCTGGTTTCTTTAACTAAGTGACTTACCAGCTAATAATAGGCAGCATTAGAAAGAGCAAGGACTAAGTAATAATATGGTACTAAGATTGTTAATGTAGGATGTCCCATAGTGGAAAAATTAACCACTTTTTGCCACTTATTAATCATATTTTTCTATTTATGTTCATATTTTCATAACTGAAAGATATACGTGCTATTGAGGGATATGATGTGAAATGCTATGGTGGGGAACAGGAAAATTCATTGTAAATGTCCATTTATGTCACAGTGTACTGAAGATACTGCAATTTTTTTTATTAGTAATTATGACAATAAACAATGTTTGCATGTGTTCTTAATACTTGAAAAAAAAACAAGTGACTTACAAACTATTGCATGACATCGGGTAAAACCTTAGATACCATTGAAGAAAACTGTGACTGGTATTTGCACTGTAAATTACACATCTTGAGAGATAGTCATTGTAATTTATATTAATTATATGCTCAAACATATGTTTTCATACTTGTAAATATTTCAATAAACGTGAATCCAGAGAAGAATTGCTTACTGTCACGTCAAAGTTTGTCTGGTTAACAAACGTGTTCTAACAATTTATATCTAGGTTGTATAGTTTACAAGGTATGACAATTTGTTTATGAAAATTTAGCAAAAAATATATCTCCAGGTTTGTGTGCATTATAATATCTTAAATTATTTATGGAAAGGCTACGAATGTACTGACTGCTATTGCTGGAAGTGGTAATTCTTACTGATAACATTGCTATTTGTACAATTTTAATATCTTTTATTGTTCACAAAATTTGTTTATTTTATGCGTTTAAGTTGATTTTTCAGAAAATGGTCTTGAATGTAAGGATATGTATAGGCTGTTGAGGTGTGACTTTGTACACTACATAAGTGCTAATAAGTTAAGGCTTTTTACTCCCCAAAAAAATGTACTAATCTAAAATCCTCCTTTCATAACTACTCAATAGAAACAGTCTCCCAAATAAATTACTGGGTGTCCTAATTGATAAAAACTAAAATTCAACCAGCACCTATTGCAGGTAATCAAAACACACATGCGTGTGCACACACGCACACGTGCACACACACACACACACACACACACACACACACACACACACACACACACCTAGGTTCTTTCTCTAGTACCAAGCCATATCTTACAAACTGATCTCGACAGTCTATAGCCAAAACCTACCTATTAGCAGCCCCTTTGTACACATCACCAGTTCTCAATAGCTTGAACAAAACTTGTAAAATAAAACCTGAGATGTTAAAATAAAGTAGGCAAATTATACATAATTGTACCACACAAAACCCAACAATGCAATGCTCTAAATTAACCAAATTGCCTTAAACTACCCCATTGTTTGTCATACTCCCAAATAGTTACTGCTCATAATCTCACCTAGACTCCAGAAAAATTGTGTACTCCAAAACACTGTACAGTACTGCTTCTGAATCAAAGACCAGAGATCCAAGAAAAAATGACTCTTAAAACTAAATCCAGTAACAATGCAGGTGATTCTCTTTGCTCTGACCATGTCTCAAAACTTTCAAACTCCATCCACCGTGCAATCACACTGTTAGAAAAAAAAGCTACCCAGGTTCAAAACAGCTTAAATAGCATCTAAATAATAACTAGCTGTGTTCATGTACTACACCCAGCTAGGCCAACTCATACATACGTGTCTCCTAACTTTGAGCATTACTCCTGTAGAATAATTAACAAAATATTTTCCAAAGTACTACATTTTCAAATCTCTTCTCACTCTCCACTTCCACCAATTTACTTTTCCCCCTTAATCCCCACCCTCCAAATGTCACCTTTTACTCAACCGTATAGAAGCCTTGTTATCTCTTCTTCTGTCCCCTCACCTCAAAGTTCCCTCTTCTATCCTCATGCAACCTTTCCAATACAGTGACTCTGTACTCCTTTCATTCCATTAACTACTGTTTTTCCTGCACTTCTCTCAGTGTTCATTTACTCTTCCATATATATGCACCCTTTGCTTTGACAAAAAAACCCTCCTTCTGACTGCAGTACACTAGCCTTGAAAATATCTGTACATGGATATGCCTGAAACTTAAACTATGTAAAATTACTTTCTTGTATTATTTAATAAAACAAAAATACCTGAAATGATAAACTGCAGGGTAACAAAAACAACAATACTGCCAAAAAGAAAAAAGCATACCGAGCAGAAACACAGGAGGAACCTGATAGTAGAACTATCGTATCACTGATTTAATCTCGTAAAAACGGCTCAAATGCTGGAATACACTAAAACCAATTAATTTATTATAAGATAGGTGCTTTCACAAACAACATTTTCTTCATCAGATCATAGTTAATTAAAAACATCATGCTTTAAATAACAAATGCCACTAGCTTAATTGTCAGCAAAAAACAATCAGAGAGCAGAGCATCTCTGGTTACTAGGTAACAGCCAAAAGAACAACACAAGTTAAACGATCCCCAGTACCCAATGCTTGAATGAGACACCTCATAAATGAATACCGTGTATTAATATAAAATAATCATAAAAGCCTAAAAAATAAAATAATATAATAAAAACAACATAATACATAAGAGACACATAGAATGCATCACCAAAAAAAACAGCTCATCATTTCTTAAGTGTTCACGCCTTAAGAATAGGTTGAATGGATACATAATCGTTCAAACCCAGCCATTGATGAGCTCTCAGTCTCAAAATCCATTTCAGTTTGTCTCTTTCTGTGATGTTAACAGTCACCCTTCCTAACACTTTCATATACAACCTCCAACAGTTATGTCTGTCCATGGGTCCCCTCCTTTCAATGCAGTTGTGACGTCTGACCAATATCCCACCAGACTACCCACCAATTAAATGTGACGTCCGGCCAATATCCCACTGGACTGCCAATAATAAAATATGATGTCCCTTACTATGGTGGGTCAGTAACAAAGGAGCTTCAATCCTCACCACTGACTTCAGTGTGAGACTGTCACTTAAGAGTAAAATTTCACAATTTTCCCCTAAGAGCACAAAAGGAAGACACTGTATAATCTGGGACATGACTGTATAATTCTGTCTACCCCAGTGTAACTCCTTATTACACACTTCAGAGCAGTGTGTCCCAGTTTAAGACCTCTAATACACTCACACTCAAAGTGAATTTAAATCTCACCCATCCAAACACTTCTGGGAAAGCCTGACATAGATTTCCAGCTGTGTCCCTTCACCAACATAATATGGTAATGCTGCCACCAATCAGAGTGTCTTCATGCCCTTCTAAAGGGCTGTCCAATTATAAAAATTAAATATCAAGATAAATGATAGCTATGACCAGAAGCAACAAGGCCTTTGAGGTGACCTGGGGAGTATCAAACAGTTTTAAACACTCTCTAATCTCTAAAGAGCACACTGATTTCCAGCCACAATGTAAAATAATGAAAAGCATTTAATAATAAGTAAAATTATTACAATAATGTAAATCAATAACTCTCAATAAACACCAGAATTCATTCAAAAGAAATGTAAAATTAAACTGTAGGATAGAAGTCCATCATTCTAGAAAAAACTTAATCTGAATAACTTAACTAATCTAACTAGAGAATACTGTCCCTGATCTAATCTAACACATAACAGCAAGGCAAAGGCAGGCTTACAGTTTTTTTGATGAGTTCTCTTTTCTCCAAGTATCACTGCACAGTACTGCAACTGACTGCAGCTCCTCACAAACAGCAGCTCTTCACAAACTGCTCATTACTTGACCAACTTGACTAACTGCACAGTTTAACAGTCTCAGCTTTTTTTTAAAATAACAGTCAGCTATTTAAAAAAGTTATTTTTCCTGTCATTCGGCTGCTCAAATAATCACATAGCAACCAGGAACATTCTAATGACATCACGTACTGTTCAGCTGATTCTCCACAGTACTTTAGAATTTCCCTCTCAAACATGCGCACTTAAAAATGTATCAGAACACTGACCGATTCTTTAAACATCCCGTTTCAACAGGGAAATGCTCAACATTTAAAAAACTTACATTTTCACAGTTAGACATCCTGGAATACATTACAAGTTAATCTGAGAATATACACAAATCTCCTGCCAGACATGCTAACACAGATGACAGTGTTTTAATTTTCTTCACAGCAGTCTCATGTGAAAATGTTTTTGAAAGGGGCTCTTCATAAGAAGCCTCCCAGAATGCCAGTGGCTCCTCCTTGCAATCTTAATTTTTTTGTTAGACAATCTAACTCTTGCTTCGTTTGAACCAGATCTTCAGGCTGATTTGAGGTTCTTAACATGGAAAACAGTTTTACTCATTGCTGTGGCTTCTGCAAGAAGTGTGTCTGAAATGCAAGTTCTTATGTTGGGTCAACCTTATCTCATTTACATAGGGGTAGGGTCTCTTTGAGAACTAATTGTTGCTTTATGCCTAAAGTGGTATCCACGTTTACAAAACATAAAAACGAGGAAGAAAGGATACTTCATACCTTGGATGTCCACAGCCAACTTGTGTACTATCTTAAAGGAAGAAAATATTTCAAAATGTCTGATCAGTTGTTCATTTCTTGTGAAGGAAAGAAGACATGACCTGTGTAAAAAAAAGAAAACTATTTTCAAATGGTTGTCTCATGCTATTACCTTTTGTGATACCTACCACAGTAAGAAGAGTCAAGGCACACTGTAAGAGGGCCTTTGCTTCATCTGTGGCTTTTTGAAGAGTTGGATTCTAAAAATATTCTAAAAACAGCAACTTGGTCCTCTCTACATACTTTTACAAAACACTACAAATTAAATTCCTTCTCCGGGTACGGAGCAGGCTTTGCTATAACCATTCTACAGCAGCTCCTGGATCCTTATCCTTCCTCTCCCCAATCAGTATAAGCTGTGGTGGTTTCCCCATGCAACTAAGGTTACTGCAGTAGTGATGAAATGATGAATTTAATACAGTAATGTAAGTAAACTTAGTATAACAGTAGATGTCCAAATGATCACTGCCACAGAATCTATTGTGTCTCCATCCCCTTTATTTTTGTAGATTTTTTTTTGACAAGGTGAGTACTTTTTTTTTTTATTTTCATAATGTTCACCTCTTTCAGGGCTCTAGTCTTCCTGTCCCAGTATGCATGAAAGCTGTAAAGGGCTTAGCACCCAAACCACTGTTTTACTTCAACTCTGTGCAAGCTATAAATGGTTTAGGTGCAGGGAAGGTGCCCTTAAGCTTAGGAAGCTGGCTTGCTGTTATATCCTTGGCAGGATATAACGCATATAGCTAAAGCCACTGCAGCAGTGATCATTCAAACATCTACTGTTGCTGTACTTTCCTCCTCCTCAAGCATCTGGCCAGTGGTAATTACCAGAAACTGTCCCACAGGGTGGACATGCTCACGCAGAACATGGGATCCCTTAACCATTTCAACATTCAAAATCTCCATCTAATAGTATGGATGATAAGTTATTGATTCCATGTTTCACTTTTTCCCCTGAGGAAAGTATTAAGGCAAGAAAACCTGACACTAGGGAATCCTGTTTAACCAATTGGAAAATAATTTCTAATTGGTGTCATGGGGGCTCCTCCAGTTCTTCAGTGCCTCTGTGAATCGCCCAATTCAGACAGGTATACACTTCAATTAAGGTATGGCTTTCAGCCATTTCTGCTTGTCTGCCTCTGGATCCAAATAATCGAAGAGTTTATGAAAGGGAGTTTACCTATTAGACTACCTAGAAAATAAGTGGCACCTCCTTGGGAATCTGAACATTGTCTTGGAGAAGTTAACCCTTTCTTCATTTGAACCTGCAGCAGTTTCTTCTTTAAAATTTATAAAGTAGTAGACTGCTTTTCTTATTGCTTTGACCTCTGCTAGACATGTGTCTGAATTGCAGGCCTTGATGTCTACTCATTGTGTTGATTGTCCATAAAGACAGGGAGAGTCTTAGAATCAACCCTTCATTTATGCCAAAGGTTGTTTCTGAATTTACTAAACCAGACTATTGTTCTCACTGTGTTCTATCCAAAAATGGAGGAGAAAGAATTCTTAACACTTTAGATGTCCTTGGACAGTTAAGATTTTACCTGGACAGCACTTAAGATTTAGAAAATCTTCCCAACTTTTTGTTTTCTTTCATGGCAAGAAAAAAAACTCAACCAGTATCTAAGCAAACTAACTCTAGATGGTCGTAGCCTGCTATAGGTCCCCAATCATGTCCCAAGACTCTAACTCCACATTCCTAAGCACCCTGGAAACTATTAAGATCCATCCCAACACTCT
This sequence comes from Protopterus annectens, assembly GCF_019279795.1. NCBI lineage: Eukaryota > Metazoa > Chordata > Ceratodontiformes > Protopteridae > Protopterus > Protopterus annectens. Next base: position 27,405,255 of record NC_056731.1, read on the forward strand.
CATACTAAGTGACTTCAACTACCTCTCCATCTACTGGGAAAAATACTCATGCACCAATGCACTGGCCCAAGGCTTCCTGGAATTCATCAATTCCAATGCCCTGGACCAGCTTATTCTTACCCCCATTAGAGGAAGCTACATCCTTGACCTGGTTATTACTAACATGGGCAACGGTTGCACTACACCAATAGTCAGTTCCCCCCTGGTTAGATCCGACCACAAACTAATCACCATGGAAGTCCACATCTCACCCACACCCCCCGCAAAGGTATCCACCATGAAAAACTTCTCCAAAGCTGACTTTGGACTCCTAAAAACAAAGGTGGCTAACTTCACGGCTCCCATGCCAATGGAAAATAGATGCATGACTGCTGAAGCATACACCAATGCACTGTACGAACATGTACATAAATGCATGGAACTAGCCATACCCAACAGAACCAAGACACCCTCCTCCAAAAAAAGGAAGCCAATGTGGTGGTCCCCTGCCATTAATGAACTCTAAAACAGAAGGAAGAAACTGTTGCAGAAAAAGGTGAAGTCCCAAGACTGGAAAAATTCCCTTATTAGCCTCAACAAAAAGTTGAGATTCCTCATCAAAACCTCCAAAGCCAGCTATGAAGGCAGAATTGCAGCAGACACTAAAAACAACCACAAAGACTTCTATAGTTATATCAAGAATCCCCACGGTAGTACCCAGATTTGCTCTGAGTTACTGCACAATGGTACCTCCTATACTGAGCCAACAGATATTGGCAACATACTGGCCGACAGATTCAGTGCCAACTTTACCCCTCTCCCCCCCCAAAGGACCAATCTCAATACCAGAAGAATGCCAGGCACCCAGCATTACTGCAGCACAGGTTAAAGCTGCATTATCCAAGGCCAAGAATACAGCTTCCATGGGACCCAACAATATCCCTGGCTGTGTTCTACATGAATTACAAAGTAAACTGGCACCACATCTGTGTGGCCTGTTCATTCACAGCCTCACCTCAGGCTTTGTCTCTACTGAATGGCGCACTGCTACTCATCCCTCTCCACAAAGGAAGAGCGACTACAGACCCTGGAAATTATCACACCATTAGCCTGACAAGTCTGATATGTAAGGCTATGGAACGCATCATCATGGACCTAATTAACAAGGATATAGGGAATCTCCAAACTCTAGATCCCATGCCATTTGGTTTTGTGAAAGGTAGATCATGCCTGCTCAACCTGCTTGACTTCTTTGAGTCAGTCACTAGAGCTGAGGATGAGGGTAAGGCAGTTCATACAGCCTACCTTGATCTGGCCAAGGCCTTTGATCCCATCCCTCACTCAGGAATTATTGATAAACTCACCAAACTAGGCATCAACCCCTATATCGTTAGGTCAGTTGCAAATTGGCTCACAGATAGAACCCACAGTGTGAAAGTAGTGGACTCCCAAGTCAGACTGCCGACCAGTTACGAGTGAGTCCCACAGGGATTGGTCCTGGGTCCCCTCCTGTTTGGCATCTACTTCTCAGAAATCCAGGCCAACACGGAAGAACTCTGGCTGACCAAGTTCGCAGACGACTGCAATCTGGGAGCTATTATTAACTCCTCACTGAGACTAATGACTGTTGTCGAAACCATGGCCTTAAGCTTAAAGCCAAAAAATGTGTTGTCATCCCCTTTGGGAAAAACTCAGTTCCAACTGATTACCACATTGATGGGAGCCCACTGAACACTGAAGGTGTTATAAGAGATCTGGGGATACAGGTTGACAACAACCTCTCCTTCGACCACCGCATTGCCACTGTGGTCACTATAATGGCTCCTAGCTTGCAGTCATCTGTGAACTTTGTAAGCCAGAGTCCCTTAGTGTTGGCCTGTACTTCAGAGAAGTAGATGCCAAACAAGAGTGGTCCCAGGACAGAACCCGGTGGTACACCACTTGTCACTTGTCTGGAGCTGGATTTGGAGTCAGCTACTTTTACAGTGTGTGTTCTGTCAGTAAGCCAGCTTGCAACCCCTCGAGTGACGTAGGGATTAATGCCCAGCTTAGTAAGTTTAGCTATGATTCCAGAGTGGTGAATAGTGTCGAAAGCCTTGGCGAGGTCCAAGTAGTCTGTGTGAACCACCTTACCCTCGTCCACGGCTCTGGAGACTGATTCGAAGAAGTCAATCAGGTTCAGGAGGCAAGATCGGCCCTTCATGAACCAAACTGAGTGGGGTTCAGTGTTTGAAGGTTGCCAATGTCTTTGTTTATAAGTTCCATGATAATACGTTCCATGACCTTGCAGATCAAGCTCATCAGACTGATGGGACAGTAGTTCCCGGGATCCAAAGTGGATCCCTCCTTGTGGAGTGGGTTGACTGTAGCTGTGCACCACTCTTTGGGCACGAAGCTTGAGGTGAGTCTATGATTAAACATGACACATAGGTGAGTGCCAGTTAATTTTGTAGTTCATGCAGTACACAGCCCAGGATTTCGTCTGATTCCATGGATGCTGTATTCTTGGCTTTGGAGAGTGCGTTTTTTTACCTGAGTGATCATGATTACCGCAATTTGGCATTCTTTCGGTATTGAGATGGGCCTTTTAGGGGGTGAGAGGGAGGGTGAAGTTGGTACTGAATCTGTCTGCCAGGATATTGGCAATATCGTTGGGATCAGTATATCTAGTACCATTCTGCTGCAGCTCAGAGCAGATCTGAGTATTGCCATTTAGATTCTTGACATAGCTTTAGAATGCCTTGTGGTTGTCTTTGGAATCTTTGGCAATTTTGTTTTCGTAACTAGCTTTGGAAGATTTTATGAGGGATCTCAGTTTACACTGAGGCTGGTGAGGGAGTTTTTTGAATCCTGGGTTCTTCCTCTTTTCTGCAACAGTTTCTTCCTTCTGTTGTACAGCTTGTTTATGGCAAGGGACCACCAGATTGGCTTCCTTTTTTTTTTTTTTTTTTTAAGAGGACAGCGTCTTGGTTCTATTTGGGATGGCTCGGTCCAAGCACGAGTGAATGTGCTCGTACAGCACCTTAGTGTAGGATTCAGCAGTTGAACTTCCAGTTCCCATCTGCATGGGTGTCATGAAGTTTGTTACTTCTGACTTGAGAAGCATGAAGTTGGCTTTGGAGAAGTTTTTACAAAGGTTTCCTTAAAGGGGGTGGGGTGGGATGTGGATGTCAAGGGTGATTAGCTTATGGTCTGATCTGACCAACGAGGTGGTGACCATTGGTGCGGAGCATCGATCTCCCATGTTGTGGTAATAACCAGGTCTAGAATACTGGTACCCCTGGTGGGACTATGAATTAGTTGCTCTAGGGCGTTGGAATTTATGAATTCCAAGAACTGTTGAGCAAAGGTTGTTAGTACAGGAGTAGTTTTCCCAGTTAATGGCAGGGTAGTTGAAATCACCCAGTATTAGGGTGTTTGGTTGTATCTTAATATTTTCCAGTATGTTTAGAAAGGTGTAGTGAGAATCTTTGGGCATGGTGGGGAGAATTTCAGATGCATTGTGTTTGGCAGCCAGCCTGGAGGTGTGAATATCCTTGGTGAATATGGACACTCCTCCACCTTTAGAGTTTTGGTCCTGGTTTGGTGGCTGAAAAGTGTGGTATGAGTTGTAGCCTGGTATTGCAGGGGTGCTGTCTGGAGCTTTGAACCAGGTCTCAGTTACTGCACAGATATCGATGTTCTCCATTTTTAGGAGAGCCTCGAGAGAGTGCATCTTGAGGTTTAGACTTCTAGCATTGAGTAGCAGTACCTTCAGATTTTGCTTGCTTGTACCCATTATGGTGGTAGTTTTGTCCTTTGAACCTTGCCTATAAAAGGTATTATAAGGGTGGCAAGAGCCTTAGCCAGTAACCTGAATCCCAGGGGCAACAGGTGCAAACCATCTCTTGCAAAGCATCATGGTTTGTCGATCGTGTCGTCCCAGGCAGACTGATACTGGGTCCCTTTTGAATGACACCAGAAGCTTAGCCAATTATTGAAGTCAGTCATTTTGTCCTTATATGTGGTATCATTCTGGGCAATGGCAGGATGTTACTCAGTGCTAGGGTCATACCTGCCTGGGCTACATGCTCCGTGAGCTCTTCCATGTCTCTCTTCATGTAGTCCAGGGAGGTACGTCTCAAGTCATTCACTCCAACATGGACAATGACAGAGTCATATTTGTACCTGTTGTGGAGTGACTTGAGTGTATGCGTTATGTGGCGGATCCTGGCACCCGACAGGCAACTAACTGTAATTTTCTCCTTGTTCAGCCTGGTGAGTGGGACATCAGTGTGCCTGACTATAGAGTCACCTATGACTAAAGTGTTGGGTACGTTGTCTTGTCTTAGGGGCTGCTGTTGGGTGGCACACTGGTGTTGTGAGCTATGTGATTCTTTGGTTGTGTTTGGGGGTGGTGTTTGTTTGCATTTCAGCTTCGGAGGTCCTTGTTACTTGGGCAGGTTAATGTTAAGAGCCTCCGCATATTACCATCCACAGAGGCCATGGTAGTCCAGTAGGTAGATAACCAATTATAATGGTTTTCACTGCTGTGTGCTGCAAGTGATGCCCAATATATGTTATAGGCTTGAAGGTTAGCAGTAGGCTGTCTTCCTATGTAGGCCATTTTAAGCCTAGCCAAATTTCCCACCCAAAAGTAAGAATCAAACCCAGCACTTTTTGTCAGTGAGATAAACACCTTAACCATTACGCCATTGCCCAGCCCCTTATGATTTGGTCACATTTAGTGTATATAAAATAAATGATTCATGTATTTTTTTTTTTTTGTTGTTGTTTTTGTGTGTGCATGTGAGCGGGTGTGTGTGTATGCACCTCCCATGCTTTTTGTTAAGGGTGTTTTGGGTCAGTGAATGCTTCAAATGATGCTGTGTATAATGAAGTGAGCATTGTTAATATTAGTCCTTAGCAATTGAGCAGTGTGAGTGGTGGGGCATTGTTTGTTTTAGGTTCAGCAAAGTTACCAAGCTCTCTTTGAGCCAAATGGCACTTAAGAGAATATAAATGATGTGGGGGTGTCAGTTGTCCCTACAGTAGTGTATATGTGGCTGTGTGTGTGAGTTATGTGGTGTGTGCACACATGGCAATGCTTTGATGACTCTCCCATCCACAGCTCCCAGACTATCGTTGAGATATTATATAACACTACACACCGTTGCAGACATTTAATGTCATTGAGCATATGTTATTTGGTGGTATACTGCAGCATAGTCTGAGGGCCTACTACAAGATATTTGAGGTCTGAGCCATGCTTCTTTACATGACTGTACGAAAACTGTTACAACAAGAGGAGACCAGTACACTGCCAGATATACATGTTGCAACAGTGGAAAAGGAGCTGGTTGAAGAGTCATCAGAGGAACCAGTTGTAGTGGGTCCTCATGTGAAGCAGAGGTGGGCACAATACATTGTGGCACTGGCAAAGAGGTAGCATTTGGTTCTCAATTACAGACCATGGCAGGATAAACACAAAATAAAACTGATACTTGCTTTAACACACCCGGGCTATGCCTTAGAGTGCACTTGACTGGTCATGCTGTGCATCAGACATTGCCATACCCTCCATAAGCCAGAGGGCTAAACAGGGCACAGTCATCATCATTTGTACAGGTGGGGTAGGGTACAGTGACATGAGACAGCAATGCTACATGGAGGGCTCATAGGTAGTTTATGCGGTAGCAATGCACATGACTGGGAGACTAGGGGGAATCAGGGTTAACTTCTTCCAGTGATAGGGGTGAAACTTCCATAGGTAGAACACTGGTGGTCACATAATGTGACCTTGTGGCATCAAGACTAGAGATGGCCTGTCCAGTAGATGGTTAGCACATCTGATGTGTATGTGGGAATTCCAGTGTAGCCCTTGGTATGGTATTAAAACAGAACTACAGTGTCCACAACCCTGTGAATGGACACAGATAGGTGTTACCTAAGGTAAGGTTATAGGGGAAAACATTGGTGTTGAACTGAGGGGCCCTGAGTGGCTTGTCCAGTAGGGTGTTCCCACATTGGAGCTCTCCACAGCCAGGGCCAGGGGTACAGTGACATGAGACAGCAATGCTACATGGAGGGCTCATAGGTAGTTTATGCGGTAGCAATGCACATGACTGGGAGACTGGGGGGAATCAGGGTTAACTTCTTCCAGTGATAGGGGTGAAACTTCCATAGGTAGAACACTGGTGGTCACATAATGTGACCCTGTGGCATCAAGACTAGAGATGGCCTGTCCAGTAGATGGTTAGCACATCTGATGTGTATGTGGGAATTCCAGTGTAGCCCTTGGTATGGTATTAAAACAGAACTACAGTGTCCACAACCCTGTGAATGGACACAAATAGGTGTTACCTAAGGTAAGGTTATAGGGGAAAACATTGGTGTTGAACTGAGGGGCTCTGAGTGGCTTGTCCAGTAGGGTGTTCCCACATTGGAGCTCTCCACAGCCAGGGGTGGAGACAACCATGGACAATGTGGACAGTGCAGACATCTCTGCAATGATCTGTATAAGGCTTATGAGTGATCCTGTACTGTGCATCCAACCCCTATCAAAACCATGACAGACATTTTCTCACATCCTCGTGGATGCACTAGTGGATGCCAAGTGGGGTCCACCACTACCCTCATTAGGTTCGTCTGCTCCAGGTCACTATACATCATGTCATTTTGCATGCATTGCAGATTGTCCTACAGTTCCTACAATGGTTGTAGGTTTTCACATAAGTGATGCAACACACTCAGAATCTCTGAATAGTAGCCAACACATCTGACCTACACGTCTGCTGATTCATGCCAAGGGGAACACCCATGTCAAGCAAAGATCTGTAGACATGGCAGTGACAGTCACCTATATGCCTTTTTCCAGTGGTGGGTGTGTGCGCACGTGCACACCTTGGAGGCAGTGCAGCCCTTTGATGCTAATTGTCTGTCTATCATGGTGCAGACTCTGTATGAGGAGTGGGGCTGACATACACAGGAAAATCTCTAACACACACACACACAGATGATGCCAGATGTTCACCCTGGACATCCAGAGTTACCTCGGGTGTATGCACTACAAGTGTGGCATTTATTGTTAGCATTGCTGACAGTGCTACTCTGCTATCATTGTCAACCTCAAGAAAGTTGCTGACTCAAGGCATGTGTTGACCTGTTGTACTTGGTTCTTCCTCCAGTAGCACCTGTGAGTGCATACATATAATGTATCCGTGGCAGTGTATGTACTTATCTGTGACTGCAACCACTACATGACACACAGACTGCTACATGTTAATCCTATACATAGCCTATGAGCACATAAATATCTTGTGGTGCAGAATGTCACTAATGCAGCCCTGATGCTCGTAGATGACAAATGTATACATGTTTGCTTGAGTAAATCATGCACTGGTGCAACACAATATCCTGCAGGAACAGCACATGCCACCACTTACATTGAGCATCCTGTACAGATGCATGGAAAGTTGTTACCAGTGCGGCTCCCACATCCAAGCCACTGTCTTGTATGAGGGTTCTTTTACTTTTCCCATTGAGGGATTCCAGGAGTTCATGTGACTCTGTGAGATGCCTTTGTGTTGGTGGGCGACCCCTGTGGTCAATCAGTCTCTGGCATTTGTGTGTGCTTTGGTTTTGGCCTGCAGTAACATTTCACTGATCCTGCAAAGTACCTATTGCATTGTCTTGTTATGGCTTCCCACTGCATTGATGACCTGTACAAGTCCCTGGCATATATGGTCCCAAAAGGCTTTGTCTGCTTTACCATTCTCAAGCATATGCCTGCCATGTGTGCATAGGACATGTACACCTGTAGATTACACATGTGAATCAGGTTGTGTATGCATGACAGTCCATGTTAGCCAGCACTTGCTTCCAAACTGTGTCCAGTGACAATGTGGTGGCCACAAACCTGTCCACTGCTACAGTATAACTGTTTTGACACCATGACATAGTGTAGCAGCTGTAGGCATGTGAGACAAGCCTGCTGTCCATTGCACCTGTAACTGTAGCACAGCTCAGTTTGTGCATGGTATACTGGAGGCCCACCATCCTCAGTAGCATATCATGCTGTCTGTATCCATTTGGCATAATGTGTAGATACCTGCACAGCAGGACATTGACCAAACTTACCTGTTTCCTGTGCGTTATTTGGATAAAACCACTCCATGGGACTGTATCCTGCCCTCTTAGGATGAGCCCCCACCACCACTGGACTGCAACTTGTCAAGGCTGAACCTTCCACTATGCCAAAGACTGCATCCTGTCCTGCCAGTTCCCTCTGCCTTGTCAGGTTGAGAGCCCTCACAAAAGCTTGTCAATCCTATGTCACGGCCTGTGCAGTGTTACCACACATATTACACTGCTGTATGACAGTGCATGTTGCTGCCATGCCCCCCTTGAATGGTGACTGCACTCCTGAGGTCCATTACTAATAATTCTGTCTGCTCTCAGTTTCTGTATATGACAATACAGTCTGATGTCCACTTTACTGTGACTCTTTATGTTGCTCTGTAACAATGTCTCCCTCAAAATGTTTTTTAATCATTCTAAAATGTGGCTTGTTGCATGGGTTTAAACCTACATTGGGCCCATTCCTGCTAGTGCATTGGCTGGAAGGTCACATAAATTGTGTGGACAGGGGTCCTAGCCTAGTTAATTAAAGTTTCCATGATGATCATGCTAGTCAGCTGCCTACTGTGGCCATGCATGGGCTTTAAGGTCATGTAAAGTGTGCATACCTGTGGAGTATGACACACTAGTATCACACTTCATAGCACTACTGCTAATGGGCATCATGTTACTATGTTGTCTTTTGATATACATCATGAGTGATAGGGTCTATATTATGTAGTCAAAGGAACTAAACGTTGACTACACTTTCATCGACACATATGCGTCGAACCTGCACTTGAGCAAACGGCCACATCATCGATTCTTTCCAAGGGAAAAAATCGGTAGGCCAACTACACACGACACAATATATCAAACACTGTGAAGTGGGGGGCTTTGCCCCCGACACCCCCACACACCCCTAACTAAATATACTAACTTTGAGATTGCACTACAGTGGGGAAAAGGGCAGATTTAATACAACAGCCAACCGATTTTTTACCTTGGAAAAAGTCAACGATGTGGCCATTCGCTCAAGTGCTGGTTCAACAAATATGTGTCTATGTAAGGGTAGTCAACTTTTAGCCTTCGACTACATAATATAGACCCATGTGATATGCATCCATGCGCTCTGTGCAAGTGGGAAGAAGCGATTGTGGAGAGAGAGGTCTACCATTTTAATGTAAGTAGTCTGTTTTTGTAATGTCACTGTGCGTCAGACCTAGCACCTGTTGCAGCTGAGTTCTGCTGTCATGTATCTACTGTGTTCATTACTGTTTGTTTTATATTTTACAGCACCTCAGAAGATTGGGAAAAACAGGACTGCCTGCCAGTGTATTGTACCACTGGCATTACTGAAATAAAACTGTACCAAATCACTAAGCATTTGTTTTCTTTTTTTTTCAGATGTACATCCTTTACTTATCAATTAATTGGCTTTGTAGTTTTTTTTTTCCAGTTACTGTAATAATGTTCTTAACTGTACCCTTTATAGAACTGTTTGTTCTTGTTTTATTACATAACTTATTTTATATTCACTATTACATTGCCTTTGTAGTATATTGCTTTGGTGGCTTATTTTTTTCCAGTGCATATCCTGTTTTAATAAATTGTACCGCATGTCATTATTTGTATTTCTGCCTTGTTTTTTTTTCCTTTTTCCATTGCTTTCTTTGCTGTTTTATTTTGTTTTTGTCAATTTATTTTCTTTATCTGCAGGATCAGCTGTGGTATTAGCAGAGATGAGAGATTGGCCACAGTACTCTGTAACAGCCACCGTACCAAATGCTGAGTCCCCAGTAGTCCACAGGTCTACACTGTGTGTAACTTGTGAAGCATGACCAGAAGATGTTACTGGTAGCTTGTGTTGCTGTGCTTCTGGTACATGGCATGGACTCCTTGTCAGAGACTTGCAAAGAAGCACCCTCCTAGGTCATGTGGTATGAAGTTCTATCTCTGGTGAGTACTGAGGTGGACTGGCAGCTTGATACCTGCAGTGGCAACCTGGAACCCTTCCTTATGCAGTTGGTAGAGTCTTGTTGCCAGCCAGCCTTGACTATCAGACCAGAGTTGGAGCTTGCCGATGTCAGCCAAGGAGGTGAATGACTTCTGGGTAGTTCCCCTCTGGACCAGTTTAACAGGCCTTACTCACCTCACCCTACCCCCAATAACTGTGTTTCTTTTCCTTATGTGTCACTCCCCATTCTCTGTTTGTAATCAAATCCTCTCCATCACCAGTTGTCTAATCTCTATCAATCTGCATCTCTCCATTGTTGCAACCTTATGTGTTGTTACCTGTACTGTGAGTCTGTCTATATTCTGTTTGTTTGTCTGGCTCTGCCTCCTTCCCTAGACCCTTTTTCCTACCCATGCTTTCCCTTGCTACACTCCTTCTCTACTCTTCTACAGAAAAAAGGACATTTGTCCCATAAAGAAATCTTCCACACACCACTCTTCACTTTCTATTGTCCTACTTGCTTTTCCTCCTTTCTGAATGTTCTAGCACCACATTTCATTACCATTTATAATAAACTCATTTGGTACTTTTCTGTAGAGCATTTGTGTAGATTGTCTGTTGTTCCCACTTTGCAGCTATGGGGCCCTTCGATGTGCATTTGAGTACACATTATGCCAAGCATGCTACCTGCGTGCCAGTGTCCCTCATGTGAACAGCCATATCATAGTTAGCTCAGTTGCATGGCAACTGCCATTCTTACAATTGCCAGAATTCATTATGCAGCACTTTCCCCAACATGACCACACTATGTTGGCACTTTTGCAAACCTAATCCTTGTCAGGCCAAATCACTCTATGTTCACCATGCTATTTACTGCAGTGATGTCACACTATGATTCCCTTTAAATTCCTGCATTATAATTGTAAAAGTAGGAGCCATCATAACTTCTATGGCAACACCTTCCAACAGTTTACCATACTAAACATAAGAAAAGCAAGTTATCTAAAATAAGTTCTTACAAGGTGCTTACTCGAAAAATATAATTGTCATCAAGGCCATTGTTTTCTGCTAAAATTTCTCTGACTAATTCCACACCTTGAGTCCTGAGACAAACACGCATACATATATATAGGTGTGTGTGTATGTGTGTGTCTGTGTAAAATAAAACAGTATTAACTGGTGGCCACTGCAACATTTTCACCAAGAACCTGAAGGTTAATTCTTTTCAAAGTGTCTAATATATGGAAGAGTAGTCTGAACTATCTTGTGCAATATGGCATTTATAAACATGAGTAGAGGTTGTGTCTTTGAATTCCCAGACAAAATAATATCTCTGAAAGAGGGATTTCCAAAAGATTAATTTGACTTGGGAATTCCAAATAATGTACCTATCACACCAGGGGAGGCTGCTCAATGTAGCCTGGGAAAGAGACCTCTTGATGGAACAGAAGTAACTTTTCTGAGTTGATTATAAGTGACACATGTAAAGAAAAATAAAAGTTTAATATTGCATATCTGAAGACATGGTGCCTATTATTAAAAATTATTTTCTTGCCTCAGCTAAGAAGTTATAACAGCCTGTTAATCCTGCTACTCAAGAATACTTTACATATAAAAGAGGAGAGCAGAAACATTCCTTTGCTCAGACTATAACCAGGATGAATAAGGTGTTTATTATGGGAACAAATGGATGATACCCTGAACTGAAGAAATATTGTAATGTATTACAGGTATATATATATGCCTTATTATACACCCATTCCTTCATTAGTGCCAGTTTTGCAAAGTGTATGTAATGCTGCTTGTAACAACCCTAGTCTTCAAACTTCAGTTCCCAAAAAAGCAGAAAGGCTTTATAAAGTTTCTCAAAGTAACAAGCATATGATTTCCCACCTTTGGTCTGACCCTGCTGCCATAGCCACATGTTCACCATCTGAGAACAGGCTGTTGGTGTCCTCCATTCCTTCGCCTGTTGACAAGGCAGGGAAGATATTGGATAGATTTGTTAAGAGAATATTCTCTTCTTCCACTTTGGTGTATAAGATTCTTAACTATCAGGTGTCCTCCAATCCTTCGCCTGTTGACAAGGCAGGGAAGATATTGGATAGATTTGTTAAGAGAATATTCTCTTCTTCCACTTTGGTGTATAGGATTCTTAACTATCAGACTTGTATGTGGACATTTATGTATTTTCATACAGACAGTTTGAGAGAATTATCTACCCCACGTCCACTTGAAGGTAGAGCGTATCTTAATTCTATTGTTTCTAACATTTTTCAAGTATCTAAACATGCCTTAAGGAGTGTGTATGATTATGTAGATATTCTGTCTAGGGTCATTGCTTCTGCTACAGTTTTGAGGAGACATGCCTGAGTACATAATCGGTAGTTTTCTGTTGATGTAAAGTCTGAAATTTTAGTTCAGCTTTAGATAAGGAGGTGTCATTTGGTCCATCTGTTACTCAAGTCCTCAAACAGTTTGATGAGAGAAGGAAATTAATTCAGGGAGTTTACAAGATTTTTCAGCTCCCCACAACCTTCCAAATCTCCCAGGTCTTCTTTCATGTCTAAGAAAGAAAACTAACACCATGGTTTTGGGCAACTTTAACTATCCGTCCATTGACTGAGCAAATTACTCATACGGAAATTCACTTGCCCAAAGGTTCTTCGACTTCATTAACTCCATTGCCCTGGACCAGCTACTTGACACCCCCCACAAGGGGTGCCAACATCCTGGATCTTGTGCTTACAAATATGGGGGACCACTGTAAGGTGTTCCCTGGTGAGATCTGACCACAAATCAGTCTCATTCAAAGTTACTGCCCCCCCCCCCACCATAGCACAAACTAAACTAAAAAAGCTTCTCCAAAACAGATTACAGCCTCTTACAGGATGGTATAAATAGCATTACTGCACCTCCTCCATCAGATGGTACTGGCAACTATGCCAAGTTGTACACAAATGCTTTATACAAACACCTGAACAACTGAATTGATGTGGCCATACCTTTTAGGACCAAAACAAGTTCCTCGAGGATGAGCAAACCTGTCTGGTGGACAACTGCCATTAACAGGCTTTACAATAAGAGAAAGAAATTGCTGTCTAGGAGTAAGAGGGAGTGAGCCCCAAACTGGAAGTACTCCCTCCTCAGCTTAAACAAGCAAATAGGACTCCTTGTGAAGTCCTCTAAAGCTAACTACGAATCCAAATTAGCTTCCTCAACTAAGGACAACCATAAGGCATTCTTCAGTTACATCTGTAACCTAAAAGGAAAGGCACAGATTTGGGCCCACCTGGTAGTTAATGATACCACATATATCAAGCCTGTGGACATTGCTAAACTGTTATTCGACAGATTCTGTGAAAACTTCAGTGCCCCTTCCCCACCACACTTACTTCAAGATATCCCTACCACCTGTCCTGTACCCTGTATCTCTAAAGAGCAGGTTGTGAACACCCTCTCTAAGGTCAAAAACACATCATTCATGGGACCTGATATAATCCCAGGCTGCATCCTACATGGGCTCAAACAAGAATTAGCAACGCCATTGGGTTCTCTTTTCAATCATAGTCTAAGCACTGGCTTCATCCCAGCTGAATGGAAAAAGGCCATCGTTATCCCCTTGCACAAAGGTGGTGCTTCCACTGACCCCAGGAACTATAGACCTATTAGCCTGACCAGCCTTATCTGCAAGGCCATGGAGAGCATCATCAATGATCTTATCAACAAAGACATTGGTAACCTCCAAACACTTGTCCCTACTCAATATGGATTTGTCAAAGGGAGATCATGCCTGTTAAACCTGTGGACTTCTTCGAGACAGTCACCAAGACCCTTGATGACGGGAAGTTTATGCACACAGCCTACCTAGACTTGACCAAGGCTTTTGATACTGTCCCCCCTCAGGCATAATTGACAAACTCACCCAGCTAGGTATCAACCCGTGTATCATTAGATGGGTCACTAACTGGCTCACTAATACAACCCATATAGTCAAAATAGGGGAATCTATCTCCAACATGACCAGTGGTGTTCCATAGAAATCAGTTCTGGGACCTCTACTGTTTGGAATCTATTTCTCTGAAGTGCAAGCTAAAACTAAAGGTCTGTGGCTGACAAAGTTTGCTGATGGCTGTAAACTGGGAACAGTCATAGAATCTCCAAACAATGTCAACATCCTAAAAGAGGGTCTTACACAAGCAAATGACTGGTGTCAAAGTCATGGCCTTAAACTCAGCGCAAAAAATGTATTATCACCCCTTTCGGTAAGAGTGATGTTCCTGATAACTGTTACATCAGTAACAACACCCTAAGTATGCACTCAGTGATGAGAGATTTGGGCACACAGGTTGACAGCAACCTTAACTTTGATCACTATGTCTCCACAGTGGTAAGAAGGGCACTCTATATTGCTCATCTCATAAGTAAGGGCATTGCCTCCAGAAAAAAAGAAGTTATAACCTCCCTATACTCTCCCTCATCAGGCCAATAGCTGAGTACAATTCCCCTTTTGGTATCTACCTTTCCAAGTACCTGCAGCAGTTGGAGATACCACAAAGGTTCCTCACATGGAAAATTCAAGTTCTTCAGCATCTGTCCTATGAGGACCATCTGAAATCACTGTCACTTTATTCTCTTTTATACAGACTGCTCAGAGGTGATCTCTAGCTTGCATATAAGGCAATCTCTGACCCTACTTTATTGGAAATGCTGCATATCCATAAGTTAAATTGTACACTGGTTACTTGTTTTAATGGCCTTAACCTGGTATGTGACATTAACTCAGTCACTCCATTAGAGCTCAGGAAGTTTGCACTGTGACTTCCAATGGGTGGAACCTAAGCCTTTTGACAAAATCAAATTATGTCCTCACATTTCAAACAAATGAAGTGAAGTCGTTCAATCTCACTGTTCATTCTTCACTGATGGGTTCGGAGCCGATCCATCGGCTCCAACATGGCCGTTAGCAAAGCTCAAGGTTTACCAGTAGCTCGAGACCAAGCCCCTTATCCCATGAGGCACTGCTGGAATTACCCCAGATCTAGTTTGCTGTGGCACAAATCTCAGTGGTTCCAGTTCGCTCGAGCCTTTTTTGACATAAAAATCGCTTTTCGCAAGTTTTTGTCAATACTACTTTACCATTTATAGATAGATTAGTCAAATATTAAGCTCCTGTAGTTGTCTCTATAGACCTATTCACTTGGTGCTTCATAGTTTAGCATAATTGTAGCGGCCTTGTATTGGGCCTAGTTAGTCAGTGTGTGTTTTCTTCTATTTACATAGTTTTGCATCTATATATATATAAATAGTGTGTGTTATATTTTTCATAGTGTAGATAGTGTGCTGTTTCATATTCAGTAGAGTTGGCCTCTTTTTCCCAGGCCACTGTTAGAGTGTGTTACGTATTTAAAAGTATAATCTTGAGCCTAACAGTAGTTGTAACATTTAGGCTGTATTAAACTGTTGGCCCTGTTTTTCTCCGGGCCATTGTTAGTGTGTGTTTGTTATTTACAAGTGTTATCTTGAGCCTAGGATAGTTATAACTTCTAGGTTGTATTAGACTGTATAGTCTGTGTATTGCTTATATAGTTAAGCATAGTTCCTTATTAATATGTCTGAGGAAAAAGACAAGCACCCAAAGTCTGGATTCAAAAAATGTCCAGACTGCGGGCAAAAGATGTCTCTCACTGATGGGCACGTTCAGTGCATGCATTGTTTGGGTGCGAAGCACTTGCAGGAGTCCTGCAGTATTTGCCACTCCTTTTCTTCAAGGGTTCTTTAAGAAAGGAAAATGAAGCTTGTGGATCGAGGTTTGCTGAAGCATCCTTTTACTGAAGCTTTGACTGACCAGAATGGGGCCAGCAAGTCCTCTAAATCATCAAAATCCTCTTCCGACTCCAAGGCATCTAAAGACTCTAAAAAGTCTAAGAAAGTGGAGGATTCTGGGACTTCAGTTCCACAGCTCTCGGAGCCGAGTGTCTCTTCATTTCGGAGCCGGCCCACAGTTTTGGAGCCGGTCTCTGAGGGACCTGTATCTCGACTCCTCCATTCGGCACCTTCGGTGCATTCCTCTAGATCTTCTGTCAGCCTCTCTGATTTGGATATGGACCGATTGATGCAGAAGCTCTTACGGGCACCAGTCCTTGCCAAATTGTTGTTGGCTCCGACCCCAGCGTTGGAACCGAAGACCATCATCCCGGATTTGACTGCTCCTCCTCCGAGCCGTACCGGATCTTCGTGGCTGGAAGGGGCTGACCTGCTGATCGTGGAGCCTTTGGAGCTGAGCTCTGCTCCGGTGTCATCGGTTCCATCTACTCTGACGTCCTCAGCACCGACCGGGGACTCTAGGGGCCGACACTCTCCTGTCGGGTTCAGGGAGAATAGACTCACCAATTTGTCGGTGCCGACTCTTCCTCTCAGGGCCTCGGCTCGGATGAGCTTAGCTCCTACCTCCGGCTCGGAGCCCATGGCCTCAGTGCGGGAGGGGATGGCGGTTCCCTTGGGCCCATCGACACCTTCTCATTGGAGCCATGATGCTTTCAAAGCCATGAGGAGAGCCTTGTCCCCAAAGACATCCTCGACACCAGGTCTGGCCTCTTCTTCCCCCAAAGCGCCTGTGTCCGCGT
Source organism: Protopterus annectens (assembly GCF_019279795.1). Taxonomy (NCBI): domain Eukaryota; kingdom Metazoa; phylum Chordata; order Ceratodontiformes; family Protopteridae; genus Protopterus; species Protopterus annectens. The sequence goes on from NC_056731.1 coordinate 27,421,914, forward strand.
ATGCCTCCCATCATCCAGGCCAAGCGTAGAGACCCTGACCCTGAGGTAGCCCCACAGGGTGCCACTTGCTCTTCTGAGACCTCCCCAGAGGCTCCCACTGAGGAGGTCCCCAGGAAGAGATTGTGTAAGAGGAGACACTTGGACTCCCCACAGGAGTCTTTGACATCTGACACTGACTTGGATGAGTCAGAAGGGTCCCCACGATCCCCCTCTGAGGATATCTCCTTTGCGGAGATACTCGAGATCCTTAGGCAGAGGGGTGATTGGCAGTCCAAACATCCTACTGAGGACGAGTCAGTTCTCTTGAAGGCTTTCGGGTCTCGACCTTCCACCTCTTGGGTGTCTCCACCCTTCGAATAGCTCATACAGCTGGTCTCTCGAAGGGCATGGGAGTCACCGGAGTCCATGGAACCTGTCCCTCAGAGGCCCAACAAGTTCATTTCTGCCCCCGTAGATAAAGACTTTTTGTCCAAGGGAGTCCCTGTTGATGCCATGGTGGTGGCGGCATCCACCAAGAAGGAAATATCTGAGACTTCCTCATCGATCCATCCTCCTAACAGAGTCCAGGATCATGGATCGATATGGGAAATGCATGTTTAGTTCCGCGGCTTTTACACTGCGATCCCCGAACTATTTGACCTACTTCACCAGACTGCAAAGAGATCTCCTTAAGGAGTTGGGAGATACTATTCAGGGTACTGTAGCTACAGGGGCTTCTGACAAAGTTGCCGCCCAGCTCGCTACCCTAAATTTCATCGTGAACTCGTCCATGCATCAAATATCATATGCAGCTGATGGGACGAGTAGGGCAGCGGGTACAGGAGTTGCTCTAAGAAGACATTCCTGGATGCGCTTGTGTTCCTTCGCGGAGCCCTTTAAGTCTTCATTTGTCAACAGCCCTTTTGATGGCTCATCTCTCTTTGGGAAACCAAAAAGGTCCAGCACAGTGGGTAGAAAACTTGAAATAATTTATTCAGGTAGCTTCAAAAGAACAAATGGCATACTGGTTTCGGCAACAGCCTTCCTCCGTGTATTAATACAACTAAAAATGTCTGATCCTTAAATAGATAACATCATTAGCATTCACAAAAGTTATTGGTTGGATTGAGCATTATGACAACTCATTCAGACCAGGTTTAAACAAACCCCCTCCCCCCCCCCAGCCTGATAACCCAACCTGATTCCTTATTGTTTAATATAGTGTGCCAACCAACTTTAGAAAAATTACGACCCTGAACTCTATCAATGACAGTAAATGTAAATCTGGCTGTTTTATGAGCCAAGGTGTGCTTAAACAAAGCATTGGTGGCTCTCCTGTTCCTGATCTCACTGAGGTGTTAGGATATCCGAAGCCTCAGTGTTCTAGACATTTGTCCAACATATAACATCGAACAGGAACAGGTAGCCAAATAAACAACCCATTCTGAACTGCAATTTCCAAAACACAAAATGTCATAGACCTTGGGAGTGTTAGAGCTGGTGAAAGTACTAGTTTTAAATATATGGGGACATGCGGAACAATGTCAACAAGGTACATGTCCCTTGACCTTATTCCCAAGTATGGTAGACTGTTGGAGTGAGGGCGCAACCTTGCATTTGTAATGACTAAAATGGGACCCTAAAGTGGACCTCCTACAAAAAGAAAATGAACATGTGGAAGAAAGAATATCATTGAGCTTGACATTAGCTTTTAGAATATCCCAATATTGGTTAATAACCCGCTTAAAGGTCTGAAAATTCCTGCCAAAGGTAGTTACCAATCGAATGGGCTGTTGTCCATCTCTGTCGACATCAGACTTTTTGTATTGTAATAAATTTGTTCTGGATTGTTGTTTAACATGATCCCTGGCCTGACAGATATTGCTACCTTTGTATCCCCCACTGGATGAAATGGTTATGCAGATCTTGTTCATACCAGGCATAAGTGTCCTGTGTAGAACAAATGCGACGCATTCTCAAAAATTGTGACTTGGGTATATTGCGGATGATGTGGGGGGGGTGAGTACTACCAGCTTGAGGGTATTTGCGAAAAACCTCAGTTTTTAGGGTATGATCTAGATCCTAATAACAGTCGCATCTAAAAAAGTGATGGTATCTTTATTGGCATTCAAGGTAAATTGTATGCCCCATTTATTCTGGTTGAAGATTCCACAAATTCCTGTAAAAAAAAACACCCCCCCCCCTCCACACCATCCAACAATCATCCAAGTAGTGTCTCCAGATGTCAATTTCTCCAAGAAATAAATTGTGTGAATCATCATAAATGAGCTGATGTTCAATATAGCCCATGAACAGATCTGCATAAATGGGGGCAAAAGATGTCCCTATGGCCGTACCCTTACCTTGCCAAAAACATTTACCAAAAAAGTAAAAAATATTTTTGGTCAACACGTGTTCAGTAAAACACACCAAAAACTTATTGAATCCAGGGGGATACATATTATCCTGATCCAACCAAAATGGCAAGGCTTGAAGCCCAGCCCAGTGTGGAATATTGGTATATAGTGAGGACACATCTAAAGTGCACATTAGCCATTTAGGCTCTAATTGCATGTTGTCAATAATTTGTAAAAAAAATTCGTAGTTTCCTGAATTCTAGCACGAACAAGAGGCAACAGCGGCTGTAGATATTTCGTCAGAAAGGCCGACAGTGGTTCAGTCAATGATCCACGTCTGGAGACTATAGGTCTACCTGGGGGGTTGGACAGATGACAGCTGGGTACAAAGTATTACTTCCAGAGGGTATTTCATACCATTCTTCACCCCACCCACGCCCCCAAGGAGAATCCCGGACATTCCACCCAGTTACAGGGAACAAGCAACTATAGAGGTCCGCAAGTTGCTAGAAAAAAGAGTTATCCAGCCAGTCCCAGCAGACCAAATAGGATCCAGAACTTACTCAAGATTCTTTTTGGTTCCAAAGAAAACAGGGGACTGGAGACCTATTCTGGACCTCAGCAGACTCAGCCAATTTGTAAAGAAAGAGAAGTTCCAGATGGTCACGCTACAGTCAGTACTTCCCTTTTTAGGGAGGGACAATTGGATGTGCTTGATAGATCTCAAGGATGTGTACTACCACATAAAAATGGCCAGGCCATCCAAAGATCATTTGCGTTTCCGGCTGGAAGCCAGTCATTATCAGTTTCGAGCCCTGCCCTTTGGTCTCACTACAGCCCCCAGAGTGTTCACCAAATGCATGGCAGTGGTCACGGCTCATCGGAGGTGTCTAGGATTCCAGGTGTTTCCATACCTAGGCGATTGGCTCCTTACCTCCACCACCAGGCATCAACTGATTCAGGCAAGGGAATACACTCTGACACTCTGCCATCACTTAGGCATTGCAATCAACTCAGAAAAATTTGCCTTGTCGCCATCCCAGCATATTGTCTTTATAGGGGCAGAGTTAGACACCTCAACCACCACTCTACGACTGCCACTCGAGAGGGTCTTTCTTCTTCACCAGCATGTCAGCTCATTAGTGTCGGACAGAGCACCAGCCGCAGAAGTCTTAAAAGTATTAGGTATGATGGCTGCAGCAATCTTGGCCATACCATTAGCAAGGCTGCATATGCGGATTCTTCAATGGCTGCTGTTCACCCAATGGTCCTATCAGGAACTTCCAATGAGACATATGATTTTGATTATAAACTCTTGCAAGAGAGATCTCCAGTGGTGGTTGACGTCTGTTCATGTAACTATAGGACGTCCCTTTGTTCTACCCCCTCCAGTAGCCACTGTGACCATGGACGCTTCCCTGATAGGGTGGGGGAGGGGCATTTTCAGGGAATGACTGCCCAAGGCACATGGACGGATCGAGCCACACCTGCATATCAATGTTCTGGAGATGAGAGCAGTACGTCTGGCGTTGCAGTACTTTCAGGACTCTCTTCCTTTAGGAACGATTGCAATTCAGACATACAACATGTCAGTAGTCTGGTACTTGAACAAGTGGGCTGTCTCCTCCCAGTGCTTTCTGTTGTCAAAGCACATCCCGGGGAGATCCAACGTGATAGCAGACAAACTGAGCAGAGCAATTTTGTTGCCACACGAGTGGTCCCTCAAACAAGAGATTGCGGACAGGATTTTCCACAAATGGGGCCAGCCTTGCTGCAATCTTTTTGCCAGTCACGTCAACACGAAATGTAGAAGCTACTTTGCCCTGATTCCCCCTCCGGGACAACCCCCGGGAGACGCACTCGTAGACGATTGGCCCCCAGGTCTCCTCTATGCATTCCCTCCAATCCCTCTAATACCCAGACTTCTACAGAAAGCAATGTTGCTGGGAAGGACTATCATCCTCATAGCCCCTCATTGGCCTTGGCAGATTTGGTTCCCATTTCTTCATCATCATCTATTGGAGGATCCATGGATTCTGGACCCAGTTCCAGACCTTCTGACACATCCGTCGGGGGACCTCCATCCTTCATTGTAGTTACTGAAGCTCACAGCTTGGCTACTCCAGTTCCCTCATAGCCAGGCTTCATAACCTTTCTGATGAGACAAGGCAGATCCTTTTGTCTTCCCATAAGCCTTCCACCAGAAGTTTATATCTTAGTAAGTGGAAGAGATTTTCCATATGGACTTCTAAGCAGAACATTGATCCTTATCAAGCCCCTTTGACATCCATTTTAGAATTCTTGACTATGATTTTTAATAAAGAAGCTGCAGCTGCTACAGTTTGGGTCCAGTTGGCTGCTATATCTAACTTTCATCTTGGAGTGGACGGGCTAAACATAATATCCCACAAGTTGTCCAAGGCTTTTCTCAAAGGAACCTTCCACATGAGGCCTCCAGTGAAAACTCCTTATTCTCCTTGGAATCTAAACTTTATGCTGTCTCATATAATTCTTCCCCCATTTGAACCAGCATCATCTTGTGATCTCAAATTTTTATCATGGAAAACCATATTTCTGGTGGCTATTACTTCTGCCCGCATAGTGTCAGAACTTCGAGCTTTATCTATCAGTCCTCCTTATTTGATTTTTCATGCTGATAGAGTATCGCTTAGGACAGACCCCTCTTTTTTACCCAAAGTTTGTTCAGAATCCAATATCAATCAAGTCATTGAGTTGCCCGTCTTCCGTAACCATTCCAACAAATTAGACTATATGCTGCACAAACTTGACGTTCACAGACAACTCAGATATTATTTGGACAGAACAAAAGATGTTAGAAAATCAGACCAGCTCTTTGTGTCTTTCTCTGAAGCCAGAAAAGGTAGACCAGTGGCTAAAACAATGCTTTCTAAATGGCTATCTGATTGTATCACTTTTGTTTATTCAGCTGCTAATATGCCCTTACTACACAAGATTAAAGCTCATTCTACCAGAACAGTTTCTACGTCTTCTGCATTTCAAGCCAAATTGCCCCTTGATAACATTTGTGCTGCAGCCACTTGGTCTAAACCTCACACCTTTATCACTCATTACAAAGTTGATAAGGCCTCCAGGGTCAGGGCTTCCTTTGGGTCTACAGTCCTGAAGAATGTACTCCCATGAGCCACCCAAGATTGAGGGTGCTAGGGATGCTACCCATCAGTGAAGAATGAACAGCGAGATTGAACAACTTCACATTAAGAAGTTATGTACTCGCCATAAAGTTCCATGTGAGTTGTTCCATCTCGCCTTCATTATGTCCCTCCCTCCATCCCCCACTTGGCTGATAGTTGACCTAGAGGCTGGTGTCATCCTGGTTATTCAATCCTTCTTTTCTCTTGGGAGAGTAGTTTTCCTACAGGGATATGGTACACACAGCAAACAAGATCTGAGGTAATTCCAGCAGTGCATCATGACATAAGGGGTTTGGTCTCAAGCTACTGGTAAACCTTGAGCATCTGATGTAGTTACTTCATTTGCTCTGCAACCTGTGGTTATCAGATCCGACCTCGGATCCGAGCCGGCAGCTTTCCAAGATCCAAGCTCCTAGCTCCTCCCCCTACCCATAATCCCCTGCTACCAACCATATTACCCCAGATCGTTTTTTTGCCGCGGCTGAAGAAGCTTTCCTTTTGAAGAGCTCCTGGCTGGGTGAGATCGTTGGTGGTTTATAACCTTTTTCTGGAATTTATAATCTTTGTGTGTGTGGTCTTAGCCCTTTTTTGGTTCCCTTTGTGCTAGTTTAGTTCTTTGGTGTAGTTAGTTTTTCTTTATTCACTCCCCCTCGCCCCTTAGCGTTTGGGTGTGTGTGTGAGTGCTAGGATGTCGGAAGGGCCTAAGGACGTTTTTTCTAAATGTACTGAGTGTGGCCACAAGCTTTCCCCAGCTGATGGCCACACTCAGTGCGTTTTGTGCCTGGGGGCAGCCCATCTATCAGAGGCCTGCCAGATCTGTGCGGCCTTTAACCCCTGGAAACTTCGGTATAGGAAGAACAAGCTGATCCTGGCAGGAAAGCTCCCCCAAGAGTCAGCTTCTTCTTCCTCTCCCGTTCGGGCTCCAGCTGCCTCGGCGGCCCCGGCGCCTTCTGTTCCCTTAGCTCAATCCGGGACTCAACCTCCCTCTTCGGGTTTGAGCTCTGAGGAAACTAGTGCCTCTTCTGGTAGAGAGAAGAGGCACAAGGATAAGGAGGGACATAAGTCCCATAAAAGGCGGGCTGAATCTCGACCCTCAGCTCCGCCAGCTAAAGCAGCTAAGTCTCCTTCGAGGGTCTCCGGATCCTCCTCCTCCTCGGCTCCGTTTGCCTAGTTTCTCGCCAGAGCCGGAGGAGGAGGATTGTTCTCCCTCGAGGTCGTCGAGGCGGCCCTCACGGCCTGCCTCAACTACCTCTTCCAGGTCAACGAGAAGCATCTCCGAAGCAGATATGGATCGGATGATGTGTCGGTTCTTGCAGACCCAAATGCAGATGGGGGTGCTCTTGCCTCCCCCCCTCGGGGGGGGGGTGCGGCCCCCCATGTTTGCCCCGATCACTCCTTCTCCGACTCGTTTTCGGATCTCGGAGTCATCGGATCCAGGCCCCTTTGGACCCAGGGATTTGTCGGCGCCGATGGCGCTGGTCTCTTTGACGCTGACTATGCCCTCGAGCTTGTCGGATCCGAGCTCTCTGGGCCGAGGGCTGAGCGTCAGATCCGAGGGAGTTGCTGTGTCTTTGGAGCTGTTGGCTTTAGAGCGCACCTCTCTCTCGGCGCCGACTGCATCGGCTCCGACTCCGATCCCTTCCTCGGAGCCGAGGAGATTGCTCTCAGAGGCTGGCGAGGGCGGTTCTCCTTCGGCTTTTGAGGTAGTGGAGAGGGTACTGTCGAGGTCCTCCAGGTCCCCGGTTCGGGCTTTGGATCCACCTGTACCCCCACTGTATGAGGGTCTATCTTCCATCTTCCGACCATTGGGACAGCCTGCCCAAGCCCTCCAGCTAGTTCCCACGGAGGAACAACAACCCGTGGACGAGCCCTCTTCGGATAGCCCCACCGAGGAGGTACCTCGGAAACGTCGGTGTAAAAGGAGGCACCCGGACTCCCCCGAGTCCGTTACCACCGACACGGACTTAGATGCTAGGGAGGGTTCCCCAAGGTCACCCCCTGAAGATGTCTCCTTTGGAGACATAATGGAAATGTGTATTTAGAGGGGGGGTGGTCTGCCCAAAAACCTTCCCTTGATGAATCCGTGTTCCTGGATGCGTTTGAGGCAGGCCCATCTACCTCCTGGGTGTCCCCTCCGGCCGACCCCCTGGTGGACTTAATTACCACCAGGGCGTGGAAAGAGCCCGACACCGTGGAGCCAATTTCTAGGCGTCCCGATAAAGTCCTCAGTCCCCCCACAGATAAACAGTCATGGGCCAAAGGAACCCCTGTTGATGCCATGTTGGTGGCGGCGGCCACCAAGAAAGAACTCTCTCAGGAGAGTTCTTTGGTCCATCCGCCAGATAAAGAATCTCGAGCGTTGGACCGGATTGGGAAGCGGATGTTTGCTTCCGTGACCTTTTCCATAAGGGCGCTGAACTATATGGCACATACCATCAGGCTACAGCGAGACTTGATCAAGGAATACGCTGCAGCCCCCCCGGAGTCCATGTTGGTCAGAGACAAGAATGCGTTTGTGACGCGAATGGCCACTCTGAAATCCATCTCTAATATGTCTATGCGGCTCCTCTCTCATGCTACAGAGGGAGCCGCTAGAGCTAGCGGAGCAGGGGTCGTCTTACGACGTCATGCCTGGCTCCATCTTTGCGACTTCGCGGATCCCTTCAAGGCATCCTTCGCGAACGCCCCCTTCGATGGTTCTGCTCTTTTCGGCAAGACCGTTCATGATACGCTGGTCCAAAGCGAAAAGGATGGGAAGACGCTGTCTGCCGTCGGAGTCCGCTTCTCTAGTCCCCAAAGATCCTTCTCCAGGAATCAGAGGGGACAAAAGAAGCTGTGGTTCCGCAAGTCTCAGCAATCCCATCCAGCTGCGGACCACTCATCCTCTAGAGGCAGAGGAGGACAAGGTGAACGCAGGCCCAGAGGCAGAGGGGGGGCCACGTAATTCTGGGTCTAGAGAACCTTTCTCGGACAGACCCGCGCAACAGCCCTGAGGGCTTGCCCGACTGTCCCTCTTTGGAGGCAATCGGGGGGGCAGTTGACGGAGCACCTGTCAAACTGGGAGTCCATTACAATGGATCGATGGGTGCTCCGTATCATATCCAGAGGTTATTCCATTCCATTCCATTCCTAAATCTTCCCCCCAAAACCAGATGCCTCCCCGATGTCCCACCCGATCAGAGGGAGGCATCGGCCTTGGAGATTTTGAAGCTGCTAAGAAAAAGAGCCATCCAGCCCGTCCCCCCAGATCAGTCCGGATTGGGTTATTACTCAAGGTTCTTTTTGGTGCCAAAGAAAACCGGGAACCTCAGTCCCATCTTAGACCTTTCCGCTCTGAACTTGTTCATACCCAAGGAAAAGGTCCGGATGGTCACTCTCCAATCAATTCTCCCCCTTCTGCGGGAGAACGACTGGATGTGCTCCATAGGCCTCAAGGATGCGTACTACCACATCTTGATGGACAGACAATCCAGGAGGTTTCTCCGCTTCCGGCTCGGAGCCAGTCATCATCAATTCAGGGTTCTTCCATTCGGCCTCACCTCAGCCCCCAGAGTGTTTACCAAGGTCATGGCAGTGGTTGCAGCCCACCTGAGACTTCAGGGCATTCAGGTCTTCCCATACCTAGACGACTGGCTCCTTACCGTGACCAACAGGCATCAGCTCTGTGTGGCGAGAGATTACGCACTGACTCTAGCCCACACCCTAGGCATTTCAGTGAACCGGCAAAAGTCCTGCCTGTGCCCCACTCAAGCCCTGGAATTCATAGGGGCCAGGTTGGATACTCGAATCTCCCGAGCTACTCTAACGTCAGTCAGACTGAACAGCTTGTCATATCAGGTGTTAGCCCTTCTTAGGAGTCCTGCTCCTCCAGCGGAGTTAGTCCTGAGGGCACTGGGGTCTATGTCAGCAGGGATCGGTCTCTCCCTCCATGCCAGTCTGTGAATGCGAATATTACAATGGACCCTTCAAGTCCAATGGTCCCTCTCGTTCCACCCCTTAAACACGCCGATACCGCTGAGCAGAGTTTGCAGGGACTCCCTTCTTTGGTGGTTACATGCACGGGAACTCAGAGAAGGGAGGCCTTTTGTGATTCCCCCAGTCGAAGCCACGTTGACCACGGATGCTTCTCGCCTCGGATGGGGAGGGGGCATTGTTCAGGCAGATCAATGTCCTAGAGATGAGGGCGGTGCTTTTGGCGTTGCAAGCTCTCCACGACCTTCTTCCCCTGGGGACTATTGCGATCCAGACAGACAACATGTCAGTAGTCTGGTATGTAAACAAACTGGGAGGAACCAGATCTTATCCCCTGTGTCGAGAGGCCATGAGAGTTTGAGAATGGGCGATCTCCACCAACCGCTTTCTGGTAGCAACGCACATTCTGGGACGGTCCAACATATTAGCGGACAAGCTAAGTCGGGTGCTTCTCACTCTGTACGAGTAGTCTCTGAATCCATCTGTTGCGAAGCAAATCTTCCACAAATGGGGTCAGCCTTGCTGTGATCTTTTTGCTTCTCCTTTAAACACAAAATGCAGCAAGTACTTCGCAATAATTCCCCCCAGAGGGGAGACCCCCAGAGATGCGCTCTAGTCCATGCTTGGCCTCCCGGGCTCCTCTATGCTTATCCCCCCCCTCCCACTCATGATGAAATTCATTCAGAAAGCCTGTCGGTTGGGAGCAGAGTTATCCTCATAGCCCCATTCTGGCCTCGACAGATCTGGTTCCCTTTTCTGCGGTCTCGCAGTGTGGCTCCTCCATGGATTCTGGATCCCAGTCCAGACCTGATCTCGCATCCCGCGGGTTGCCCAACCCCGAACCTGGTCAACCTCAAGCTTGCAGCTTGGCTGATCCAGTTCCAATAATGGCTAGGACTCCCGGTATCTCATCTCCCGTTAAGGCCATTCTGGTTGCGGCTCATAAGCCGTCTACCAGAAAACATTACAACAGTAAATGGAACGTTTTTCCATTTGGGCCAAAGACAAGGGCTTGGACCCATTTACGGTCCCTATTCCGACCATTCTGGACTTCCTCTCGTTGATTTTTCGGCAGGGAGCAAGTGCTTCTACGGTTAAGGTGCAATTGGCGGCCATCTCCCATTTTCATGTGGGTGACTGCATAGGTTCCTTAGCATCTACAAAGTTGTGCAAAACTTTCTTACGAGGCATCTTTCTTTTAAAACCACCTGTAAAGTCTGTGGTTCCCCCATGGGATCTCACTCTAGTCTTGCAAGCCTTGACGAGTCCACCTTTCAAACCGACGGCCTCGGTTCCATTGAAGTTCTTGTCATGGAAAACGGCCTTCTTAGTGGCTATTACTTCGGCCAAAAGGGTTTCAGAGCTGCAAGCTTTGTGTATGAAACCTCCTTACCTTATCTTTCACAAGGATAGAGTGTCCCTCAGGACTAACCCGTCTTTCTTGCCCAAGGTTGCTTCAGAAGCAAATATAAATCAATCGATAAATCTACCAGTGTTTTTTCCAAAATTTCAGAACAAAGGAAAATACACGTTGCACAAATTGGATGTGCACAGACAGCTGCGTTTCTACTTGCACAGGACTAGAGAGTTTCGCAAGTCGGACCAGTTGTTTGTCTCTTATGCAAAATCAGCAATGGGCAAAGCCATTTCCAAAGTGACTGTAGCAAATTGGATCTGTCAGTGTATTATTCGGGGGTACATTTCGTCTGGCAAGCCAGCCCCGGTTGGTATCCGTGCTCATTCTACAAGATCTGTAGCCACCTCAACAGCTTTTTGGTCTAGAGTTCCAGTGGACGACATATGTTCAGCAGCTACTTGGTCCTCTTCTCATACGTTCATTTCTCATTACAAACTAGATGTGATTTCGAGGAGTAGGGCTTCTTTTGGCTCCGCGGTGCTTCGGAATATCCTTCCGTAAGGACCACCCAGGTTCCTATAAGGTAGCTGGGGACTCTGTCCCACAGGTTGCAGAGCAAATGAAGTAACTACTTCAGATAAAAAAGTTATGTACTCACCATAACGTTCCATCTGAGTAGGTACTTCATTTGTCTGCAACCGACCCCCCCTTCCATCCCCCGGACCTTTCAGGATTTTCTGATCACCTTTAGAGTTGATTTTGTGTTATCAGGTTTGGTGTGGCAAAAAAAACGATCTGAGGTAATATGGTTGGTAGCAGGGGATTATGGGTAGGGGGAGGAGCTAGGAGCTCGGATCTTGGAGCTTGGAAAGCTGCCGGCTCGGATCCGATACCCGCAGGTTGCAGACAAATGAAGTACCTACTCAGATGGAACGTTATGGTGAGTACATAACTTCTTTTTTGCTAACGGCCGTGTCAGAGCCGATGGATCGGCTCCAAACCCATCAGTAAAGAATGAAGGCGAGATGGAACAACTCACATGGAATTTTATGGTGAGTACATAACTTCTTATTCATATCTCTTGGAACGACAGGGATTAAGAAAGAAGTATAAATGGCAAACTCTTCAACACAAGCTGTTTTTAATAGAGGCAGTATTCTTTAGGTTCTAGGTCTTAAACCTAATTTTATAAGCCACAGTAAACACAATAACTATTACAATTGTAATATTTCATAAACAACTTACAATATCTCAGCAACTACTCAAGTTACACACATACTATGAGCAGCATTTTATCCATCTAGTTGAAAGCTTTCATACGAAGCTAAGAAGTTCAGTCTGTGTTATTTGGTTGTTGAAATCTTTAGAAAAATATGACAATTCTAGCTATATAAATTAATATCATAAAAAGAACAGTTAATAGCTATTTACCTGCACTAGACAGAGCTCAAATAGTAACTCATTCTCTCCAATGGAGCTCAGGAATTTTGCAGTGTAACTTCCAATGGGCAGAGCCTAAGCCTTTTCACAGAATCAAATTAGGTCCTTACATTTCAAATAAATGCTGATATCTCTGTAACCATAAAGATTACGAAAGTAGTATAAATAGCAAACTCTTTAGCACAAACTATTTTTATAGTGGTAGTATTCTTTAGGTTCTAGGTCTTAAACCGAATTTTATAAATCACAGTAAACACAGTAATGATTACATTTGTAATATTTTCTAAACAACTTCCAATATCTCAGCAACCACTCATGCTACATAATACTGTCAGCAGCATTTTATTAATCTATCTCAGAGCTTTCATATGAGGCTAAGGAGTTCTGTCTGTGTTACTAGGTTGTTGAGGTATTTAGAATATCATAAAAACAACAGTTAATATCTGTTTACCTGCACTAGACAGAGGTAAAATATTAATGCTTGCTATTGTGTAAGCTTTAAGATGAAATATTTTAAAGACTTGTACATAGAATGCTTTTGGAATTATTGTTGCAAATATGAGCAAGCAAAATTAGATACCTAGCGATGTCAATAGGAGTTAATTGCAGATGCACCTGGAGGCATCACTTTGATGTAATGAGTTAATGCAGTTGAGTTTGCCATTGTGTAAGCTTTAAGATGAACTCTTTTAAAAAATTGTACATAGAATGGTCTTGGAATTATTGTTGCAAATATGAACAAACAATATTTGACGCCTAGAGGAGTTAATAGGAGTTATCTGCAGAAGCACCTGGAGGAGTCACTCGGACGTAATGAGTTGGTAGAACCTGCTAGAGGGACAGATTTGTCTCCCAGAGGTTACCACACCTTTGGAACAAATTCCCGCTTCATGTCAAGCAGCATACCTCATTGTCCCTCTTCAAACACAATCTGGATGATTGGATGGGTAACTATAAGTTCATCCCAGGGGTTCCACCTGTGTCTCTCTTGGACAGGGATGATAGGTACTGATTGTGGAAATAAGGGTAAAACTTGGCTAGGCTTGTAAGGGCCCTAGGTCTTTAGCCTAGTAACCTCCTATGATCCTATGAACAAACAAGCCTTGCATTCTCAGTCCAAGCAAAGAAACAGAGAGAGATTACAAAAGGGGCAGAATGAGAAACAAGAATCCTTTCCTAAAAAGGGGCAATCTACAACTTCAGAATGACTGTCAGCATTCTTTGCCCCCACCCTCTCCTCTCTTGACCCTATCTCACAAAATCTGTCCCAGCAACTGGCTTTTCACATTCCCTTTTAGTAACAGATTGTTGCAGACTCATGAGTGTTGAAAGTGGTACAGGAGAGGTATACAGTTGGCACTAGATATAAATATCTTCTTTCAGGGGAGTTTCTCCACACCTTCCAAATCAAGCAGAATTTTTTTTCTCAGGTTTTTTTGTGTCTTAGAATGAGTAAATTAAATGAAAGAGACAAAGGCTTCTATTTCAGAATGTCTCTGGTGCCAAGGAAAACGTCTTCTTAGGGACCAGTTCTAGATCCTTCCTTTCTAAATCTGTATGTGAAAGTACCAAAATTCAGGATATTGACTCTTCAGAATATTACTTTTCATTCCTCAAAAAAGCTTTATAGTAACATTAGATGAAAAAAAGATGAGTATCATCACATTCCAGTAGCCAGAGGCTTCGGGAGATTTCTCAAGTTTTCTGTGTCACATTATCAGTTCTCTGCATCACACTTTGGTTAGCTCTTCAGCACTCCTTAACCCTGTCTTCTTCTGTCTAACTTCTTACATTCTGTCAGAGCAAAGTATTGTGGCAGACAAGCTGTGCAGGACAAGGACAGGCCATCATAAATGGAAATAGAAAAAGGAGGTCTTCAAGGAATCAATCCCTTCGTGGGGAACTTCTCAAATAGATCTGTTTGCCTCATTTCAAAGCAGATAGCTGTACACATTTTGCTCTAGGGCTCCTTTGAAGCAGGTCTGGAAAACAAATGTATTTTCATTCCTGTGGATGGGAATGTTTATTTATGCTTTTCCACCCTTTCCACTAATAACCAGGGTAATTCTGGAGGTTCAGAAGGACTCTCCAAAAAATAATTGTGGTGACTCACTTTTTGCAAGGGCAGCATTGGTTCTCCCTTATTATGGAATAGGCCAAGGGCACTTCCCACAAGCTTCCTCACAGACTACACCTACTAACACAAAACAGGGAGCTTGATGCATTCCAGTTTCAAACATCTTCAACTAACTGCCTGGATGATTCAATTTTAATTCCTTTTAGGCACCTCTTTTCAGAGGATGTGCTGCACTAAAGGAGGCAGGAAGACCTGCTACTAAAAAATCTCATATTGGCAAGTAGAACATTTGCTAGTTTGCACCTAGCCAATAACCAGGACCCTGTCAGGGATTATGTACCACTGGTGCTCAAATATTTGTGTGTGTTACTAGCCTCTGGCCTATCTTATTCCTTTATCAAGGTACATCTTGCGGCCATTTCAGAATGTCTGCCCATGGATCTTTCCACTTTCTTCTATGTAAGCAGATTGGTCCTTCCTGGGATATTACCTTTGTATTAAAAGAGTTAACCATGTCTCTCTCTGAACCTGCACATCAAGCAGGCATAAGGTTCACTACATGGAAGACTTTTCTTCTAAATGCTCTGATATCTATAAGAGGAGTATCTGAGTTGCAAGATGTCATGGTGGGTGATCTGTATCTAGTCTTCCAAGGGATAGGGTCTCATTAAGAACAAATCCCTCATTCATGCTCAAGGTTGTTTCAGAGTTCACTTTTAATCAAGCTGTCATTCTGCCAGTGTTCTATCCAATTCCTCAGAACCAGGGAGCAAGGATTCTACATACTCTGGACGTGCATATGCAGCTTATGTAGTGTCTAGAAAAGCAGATCAGCTATTTGTTTCTTATACTGGGACAAAGAAAGGACAACCTGTGCCAAAACAGACTATTTCTAGATGGTTGTCCACGGCTGTTGCCTTTTGTTATTCACACCATTGTAAAGCAGTTTATTTATTTTATTATTTTTTT
Organism: Protopterus annectens; assembly: GCF_019279795.1. NCBI lineage: Eukaryota > Metazoa > Chordata > Ceratodontiformes > Protopteridae > Protopterus > Protopterus annectens. Next base: position 27,437,238 of record NC_056731.1, read on the forward strand.
ATTTACTTTTGGTAACGGGTATGTAGTCTGGTCCAAAGACATTTTTAGACCACGACCCAGGCTCAGAGGCAATAAGCAGTGCAAGACAACTTAAGTTATACACTTCAAATATGATAGATTGTTAGGTTTACATAGCTGAAAAACTTCAGAAAGTTCATATGCAGCTACTATGCAGTTTTTATAAAGTAGAATGTTATACAGTCCTTATGCAAGGAGCCCCATGATGGCTGAGATTTGTGTATGTTCACAGTAATGTCATTGAAAACCCATAATGCATTACATAATTTATCAGGTGTTGAATATAAGGTTAAAAGAGGCTGGTTCCATATGTAATCCAGCTGTCAGAAAAACTCGAGAATCTAAAATTCACAAAATTGGTTGCAGGAGTAACACCCAGTGTGTAAACCACAAACTAAACCAGAAAAAAAAAATCAGAACCCATTAGTAGAAACTGCTGAGACAATTTTATTTAAAAAAAAATCATTGATGACTTCTTAGATCATGTCTCCAGTTTCGTGAGGACCCTTACCAGGATGCCACCCTGTCAGATAGCGCTTTACCAAACAGTGGGATTAAGAAACATATTCTTAAAGCACAGTCGCAGAGGGAATATTATTTTTACCATTAACTGCTAGACTTAATTTAGCGGTGGCAGTCACTATAATGTCTACTCCCCTACACCAGGCTATTTCCCAAAGATGGGAGGGCAGTCAGTTCAAACAGGTAGGTATCAAGCACCATTTACATGGTATAGTTTTTGTCCAGCTTTGCTGGAGGTCATACAGGATCAGGTAAAAGGAACTTTAGAACTCATTGAAAAGCTAGATTATATTTTACTTCCTGTATTGTCACTTCAGTCCTTCTAAAGGGTTGGGTTATCCACCTTTGCAGTGGATCTGAGTCTGCAAATTTATCACTCATTATCACTCAAAAGCTTCTCTAGTACTCTAGTTTCCCCATCTCCTATAATGCACCATGCTCCTCGTCTCTCAGATCTCATTTGCCACTTGAAGCACCAGACTATACAGCTAAGTGAATTTTTCTCCTAATATTGATGAATTTCTTCTTCTTAGCTGAATATTATTTCATTCTATATTCTCGTATAGTCTGTGTTTAGAAATAATATTATTTGCTTCTCCCTCTCTCCTCACTACTTGGGCTTTCTTTCATGGTTTTGGCCTTTCTTTTCTAACAGAAAAATGTCTTATCTACTGACCAAATTGTTAATTGTCTCAAAGTACCTATATTATTTTATTACTCCTCATACTCTCTGTTTTTTTCAGAGGCCTACCTAAGCCTGTAACTCTTCACTTCTTGTCTATCATATCACAGATCCTTCTATTTCTCCTTTGATCACAGTGTGACCATTTATTATGAAGAAAGCTTTAGCATTAAGAAGTGTTGTAAATTTGGACACAAAATCTCACACCAGGATATACATAATCAGTGCATCATCTTCAAAAGGCTCCAGTACTTCAACACCACCTGTGAGATTTATAAATCCTCTTTGTCAAGATCATTGCTGAACTGATGAAACAAATTAATGCTAAAAGAACTTCTCCCAGACACTGTGGAAGAATTGCCTAATACATATACCGTTAGCCATCTAAATCCACTGAGAAGATGCTTCCTAGATCATTGGAAAAGAAAAGGGAAAAGAAAAACATGAAGAGAAAGACACGTTGAAAGACAGAGATTGGGAGAAGTGACATTTAGACATTCCCCCACATTGTTCTCCAACACTGAAGGTAGCTAAAGCTTCCATTTCAGTTATTGATTTGATTCTGGGTATGACAGAACTAACAATCCCTAGACCTTCAGTATCAGTAGCCATAATACCATCATAATCCATGACAAGCACCCAAAACAAATACATCTGGGAGCAGCTAATCCTCATAGAGACATTCATGGGGCTCCAGACTCCAGTCTGTTTCCTCACTTAGATATATTAGGTCCACCAGGTTTATAGTTTATATAGAATGATACTGAATGATGAGGCCCTTCATGAAAGCACAGCTAGACATGGGAGTCATGCTGTCCCTTTCCACAACCATGGCTGATAGCGCAGGTTCACCTAATGCACTTAATTTAATTCCTTCCCCAGCACCCATGTTGGTACAGGCGGCTTTGTAGCCGACACCAGTCCTGATCATCCTTCTATCAATGCTGACAGCACTGCACTCTTCCACACACACAATGATCTGACCACACTCAACTCCAAAGCCTTCATAACAGTGCATGTATCAGAGCAGAATGATCAGCACTGATGTCCCAGAGCTTCCCATGGAACTGATCTCCTTGGTTCCATTCTTGATTTCAGGCTCCTAGGTACTTGACATGTTAGCTCCAATCTCAGCCTTGGACCTAAATGGCACCTTGACAATGGGGATGCAGTTATTGATTCTGTTAGCCATGTCTTCTTTCGACATGGAGATGACTCATATTCTGCCTACTTCAGTGCCATTGGTGTTGGCTTTGTCATTCAAGGCCTTTGAAAGGATTATCTGCTATCATCCTACACAGGAAGGGGATGCTCATCTGGTTTTGGCTTATCCCAATGCATCCGAGATTTTTCAGCCCATATCTTCATTCCCACAGATGACCCAGCTCTGATTGCCTTGAACCATCCCTTCAACAAGAAAGAGATACTTCTGGATCCTTGGAAGACACCACCCCCCAACACGCAGTCACTTGCAGGTGAATGTGTATATATACACACACACACACAAAGTGGAGAAGAAGTCTAAATATAAAAGGAGACAAATAGAATCACCAGCCAGAATATCTCACACAGAACACAGACTTCGAAGAAGGTGTAGGTTCTCCCCATAGTCCCCTGGAAGACTCTTCCTCTGAAGAAATTATGGAAGTGAAGTGGCAGATAGAGAACTGGCCCACTGATCACCCCCCACACCTCGCCAAATGAGAGTGTGTTTCTCAAAGCCTATAGAGCTGGCCTCTTTACTTCTTGAGTGGTCTTTCCCAACTGTCTGATTGACTTGGTGGTGGAGAAAGCCTGGCAAGAACCCAGTATGATGGAGCCAATACCCCAGAAAACAGATGATGTTCTAAAATCTTCTAAGGACAGTCTCTGTTGAAGTAAGGGACCACTAACTGATTCCGTTGTGGATGAAGCATTTAGCAAAAGGACGTATTAGAAGAGAGCATCATGGTGCATCCCTCTAATAGAGAATCTGGGGTGATGGACCATTTTGGAAAGTGGACTTGTGCTTCAGGTACTTTTTTTCCTGAAAATGTTTCACAGATGCAAATTTTTCAGAGAGATTTAGCTGAATAGACTCTGGATCCCCTCTGGAGACCCGCACTCCAGACCCAAGGAAACAAATGAAAACCCACCTTTCTACCATGTTGTCCATCGCCAGTTTGCCCATGAGGCTACTGTCCAGTGCAGCTAATAAGGCAGCTCCCGCTAAGTATATATATATATATATATATATATATATATATACCAACTCTGAGATTGCACTACAGCGAGGAAAGGGCAAATTTTCCAATCTTCACTGTACCGTGATCTCACTATTATCATTTTGCTGAACTGCATTTTCGATGTAGATGCAGTTTGCGGAATTCACTTTTTCATGAGATAATATAGACCCCAATTTACAGATGTATTTTTAGAGAGGATGGTCCTGATACCTCTCAATGTACACTGGATAATTTTGTTACTCACACGGGGAGGATCATCTTTCTGAGCGGGCTGACAGAATTCATGGTGATGATGGACAATCCCTTTTGTTGGATAGAGTTCAGCAAGAATGGAAGAAAAGAACTGATAATTTATTTGGTACTGTTGGACATTGTTCCTCCATTCATCTCCCAGCTGAGTTGCATGCTTTATTGGAGAAGATGGAATGTTTGTTACACAAAGATACAGCGATCCACTTAGATGTGTTGAGTCTTAAGAGGTATCTAGAATTGGATATCACTGCAAGTGGGGGGTTAAGGGCATTTAAGACCCCTTCTACTCCTTTTGACACCACAGATGAGAACAGTAAGAGATTCCAACAGAGGTGGATTGCTGCAGCACATCGGTTTGCACTAGAATGGGCAGCTATATTAGTGGAAAGGGATGGGGTGAAACAAAATAAACTTAAGGAAAAAATTTACTCTGTCTGCTTGGAATTAGCTATTCAAATTACAGCCCCACATTTGGATAATTACCTTTGTGATATGAAAGAAAAATTGAAAATTTTTGAACAGGAACTTGACAGAAAAAAAGATAACATTGAAATGTGATCTTCAGATTATGAACATGGTCGTGCCTTTCTTTGGAAAGCCAGTCATAAGCCAGACCAGTGGTATGCATGTTAGTGTCCTTTTAAGGAAGGAAGTCTAAGGCAGTTTATTTTTATTTTTTATTTTACATTTGTTAACCAGGAAGCTCCGACTGGATACAGGTCCATTTTCAGCAGAGGCCCGGGGAGAAAAGCTCCAAATGTACAAAAACAAGTGTAAATACAGTGAAATTATTACAGTAAGTTATCACAAAACTGAGATTTGTTTAACGATATGTACACACAGGTACATGTTTTTCTCACATACACACAGCAAAGGTTGGAAGCAAGTAGCTGAGAAAGAGGAAAACACATATATTAAAGGTGGATGTGAAATTGTTCAATCTCGCCGTTTGTTCTTACACACCCGAGTCGGCCGCATCACCAGCTCCGCATCTTCGAGAAAGCTCGAGGCACAGTAATATCCCATGATCCTCAGGTGCTAACCCTCAGATCTAGTTTGCCACTAGCAGCAGATCGCATCGAGAGGCTCGGGCCAGTAGAATTTTTTCTATATTTCTTGTTATATACTTCTAATTTTACAGATTTATACTCATTCTTTATAGTGTTTGATAAGTTTTATTATATAGTTGTTGTTTAGTTAGTTAGTTTGTTACTTTAAAATTCTTAGTAAAGGCCTTAGGCCGTTTTCTGTCAGAATTTACAGTACTTAAAAAAAAAAAAAAAAATTGTTTTTTGCCTTTAACTTTTTCTATTTTCATATATATATATATATGGTTCTGCAAGTCAGGTAGAACCATATATATATATATATATATATATATATATATATATATATATATATATATATATATATATATATAATCATAGTGTGCTGTGTGTGTTTTACAGTTTATATATATATATATATATATATATATATATATATATATATTACATTTAAATTGTATTATAGGGATTTTTTCTTAAGTGTGCCGTGCTTTTTCTTGGATTTTTTCCTTTCTTTTAAAATGTCAGAAAAGACCAAATCTGATTTTAAAAGGTGTCAGTGCGGACAGAAGAGGTCCATTACTGACGACCACTCATCCTGCGTCTACTGTCTTGGCCCTCTCCACTTGCAGGAAGACTGTTCCATTTGTCATTCCTTTAGTGGGAGGGTCATGCTGGAAAGACGCAGGAAGTTGGTTGACAGAGGGTTGCTTAAACCCGAGTTTCAGGAGGCCCTGGACAAGGCTGAACAGGTTTCTAAGTCTTCGAAGGGGTCGAAGTCCTCAAGAGTGTCGGAGCCCAAGTCATTGGCTCCGAGCACCTCTTTTCAGATTTGGACACCGGCTCCTATGACTTCGGTGCCGGGTGTCGAGACTTTATCTCTGCACGAGGCTCAGGTCTTGGAGCCAGTATCAGAGGTACCACCGTCTGCTATCCTTCACTCGGTGACGGCTTCGATCCCTTCGACCCTTTCTTCAAGGCCACTTTCCGACTCCGATGTGGACCGAGTGGTACAGAAGCTTATGGAGAACTCGGCTTTGTCCAAATTAATCGAGGTTTCATCCCAGCTGGTTTCGAAACTCGAAGCTATTCCAGTTCCCTCAACACTTCCTCCTCCGAGACCCGTCGAGTCATCGGTGTTAGGAGTCGAAGAACCAATGATTGTAGAGCCTTCGGTGCCGAAGCCTCCAGTAGTGCTATCGGCTCCGTTGACCTCGACTCCTTCGGAACCAGCCGGAGAGTCTCTGAGCCGAAGATCTTTCCTGGGTTCCGGGGGGGATAGTCGAACCGAGATATCGGTTCCGACTCTTCCCCTCGGTGCCTCGGCTCAGATCAGTTCGGATCCGTCCTCGGTGTCGGAGCTCGTGGTTCCGATTCCGGAGAAACGACCTCCTTCTTCGGATCAGGTCAGATCTTCGGGTCGGGGCACCAGTGCTTTTGACATCATGAGGAAGGTCTTGTCTGATCAGACACATACTTCATCGGAATCTTCGTCTTCTTCCCCAAAAGGTCCGCGTTCTGCTTCTGTGCCTTCGGTGCCTACCAAGCGTCGAGACCCAATGCCTCAGAAGTCCCCACAGGGCGACTCAGGTTCCTCAGATGCATCCCCAGAAGCTCCCGCTGAGGATGTTCCGAGGAAACGACTGTGCAAGAGGAGGCACATAGATTCCCCTCAGGAATCTCTCACATCTGATACCGATTTAGATGAAACAGAAGGGTCCCCACGATCCACCTCTGAGGATGTCTCGTTTGCAGACATTTTGGAAATCCTGAAACAAAGGGGGGACTGGCAAACCCTTACCCCTTCTGTGGATGAATCGGTCTTACTGAAGGCATTTGGGACTCAACCTTCTACCTCCTGGGTGACTCCACCCTTTGACGATCTCATGGATCTAATAGCTCGGAGGGCTTGGGAAACACCTGATACAGTGTAACCAGTCCCTCGTAAGCCAAATAAATACATGACGGCTCCCCAAGATAAATCCTCTCTTACAAAAGGAGTTCCCGTAGATACTATGGTGGTGGCGGCCACTAAGAAAGAGATGTCTGAATCATCTTCCTCTGTCCATCCTCCTAATAAGGATTCTAGGACAATGGACAGATATGGGAAGCGCATATTTAGTTCGGCGACTTTTTCCATCCGATCGCTCAACTACCTTACGCATTTCACACGTTTACAGAGAGATCTCATTAAGGAACTGGGAGATACTCTCCAGGGAGACACAGATGCTGCTGTCACCGAGAAAATGATAGCGCAACTTAACACCCTAAATTCCATAGTCAACTCGTCCATGAGGCTGATTTCATACGCAGCCGAAGGGTCGAGTAGAGCGGCAGCTTCAGCGATCGCCCTGAGAAGATAATCCTGGTTGCGCTTATGCTCCTTTGCAGAAGCCTTTAAGTCTTCCTTTGCCAACGCCCCCCTTTGATGGTGCCTCCTTGTTTGGGCCCAAAGTAAAGGAGACTCTCATGAGGTGTGAACAAGAAGGGAAGACCCTGTCTACCATAGGGGTCCGTTTTTCCGTTCCATCTAGGCCCTACCCTAAAGGGCAAAGAGGAGGAAAAATGTGGTTCCGAAAGACTCGGGGATCTTTTCAGCACACCCAAAGTGATGCCCCCTCTAGAGGCAGAGGAGGGGGAAGAAACGGAAGACACCGCCCAGCTGGCAGAGGGGGTCCGCAAAATCAGGGCGACAGAGAGACCTTCTCTGGAAAGCCCTTCCAGCACTCCTGAGTGCAGGCCCGGCTGTCCTACTCTGGAGGCAGTCGGGGGTCACTTGGCTTTATACCCAGAGGCCTGGCTAAATCTTACATCAGATTCCTGGGTAAAAAGCATAGTTACCAGAGGCTACAACATTCCCTTCATAAAAATGCCACCCAACTCCAAAAAACTCCCAGACGTTCCACCCAGTCTGCGAGACCAAGCAACCATAGAGATAGGAAGGTTGCTCGAAAACAGAGTCATCCAACCAGTCCCAGCGGACCAAATAGGATCCGGAACTTACTCAAGGTTCTTTTTAGTTCCAAAGAAAACAGGGGACTGGAGGCCAATTTTAGACCTCAGCAAGTTAAATACCTTTGTGAAAAAGGAAAAGTTCCGGATGGTCACGCTTCAGTCAATCCTCCCTTTTCTGCAGAAGGGCGACTGGATGTGCTCTATAGATCTCAAAGACGCATACTACCATATCAAGATGGCCAGGGCGTCCAGAGATCAACTGCGCTTCTGGCTGGGAGCCAGTCATTTCCAGTTTCGCGCTCTGCCCTTTGGTCTCACCTCAGCCCCCAGGGTGTTCACCAAATGCACGGCAGTAGTAGCGTCTCACTTGAGACGAAACGGATTCCGGGTGTTTCCTTATCTAGATGACTGGCTCCTATCCGCCACCACCGAGTATCGTCTTCTACAAGCCAGGGACTACACCATCAGTCTTTGCTCTTCACTAGGCATAACGGTGAATTTTGGAAAATCTGTCTTATCGCCGTCACAGCGTATCTTATTTATAGGAGCACAGCTAGACACTTCCCTGGCTCAAGTTACTCTCCTCCCACCAAGAGTATCAGACCTCAGGCATCAATTTTTGCTCCTTCTTCACAGCAAGAGAGTCCCTGCATGACAAATATTAAGAGTGCTAGGCTTGATGGCAGCCTCCCTTCTTGTAGTTCCTTTAGGCAGGATGCACATGAGGATTCTTCAATGGATGCTATTCGCCCAGTGGTCGTATCTACAACTTCCACTGTCTCACGAAATCTTGATCACGAATTCTTGCAAGAAGGATCTCTTGTGGTGGATACACAGTCAAGAGCTAACACTAGGACGACCATTTGTATTACCCAGTCCAGTAGCAACTCTAACTACGGACACTTCCCTGATAGGGTGGGGGGATTCTTTCAGGGACAAACAGTCCAAGGTCAATGGTCCAACTTGGAGTACAATCTGCACATCAGTGTTCTAGAGCTGAGGGCAGTGTTTCTAGCGTTGCAACACTTTCACAAGTCCTTACCTCAGGGAACAGTGACAGTTCAGACAGACAACATGTCAGTGGTCTGGTACATAAACAAGCAATGGGGAACCAGATCTTACCCGTTATGCAGAGAGGCCCTCAGAATTTGGCAATGGGCAAAGTCCACTGGACGCTTTCTGATAGCAACTCACATCCCGGGGACTTCCAACGTAATCGCGGACAGGCTGAGCAGAGCCATCCTGTTCCTTCACGAGTGGTCCCTCAAACCTCAAGTGGCGGAAGAGATCTTCCGCAGATGGGGCCAGCCTTGCTGCGACCTGTTTGCATCCCCATTGAATGCCAAATGCAGAAGCTATTTTGCCCTGTTACCCCCTCCAGGGGGTGTCCCCAGGGACGCACTGGTATACGATTGGCCCCCGGGTCTCCTGTATGCCTTTCCTCCTATTCCACTAATTTCCAGGTTTTTGCAGAAAGCCAAACGTCTAGACAGGACCATCATACTAATAGCCCCATTCTGGCCTCGACAAATCTGGTTTCCCTTCCTTCAATCTCCTCAAGTGGAGGAACCATGGATGCTGGACCCGGAGCCAGACCTGTTGACGCATTCGTCGGGAGTTCCTCACACCTTTCTCAAGTCCCTCAAACTGACAGCTTGGCTGCTCCGCTTCCCATTTTAGCCAGGTCGCAGTTACTATCCCCTGCAGTACAGCAAATTATTGTATCTTCCCACAAACCATCTACAAGGAAATTGTACAACAGCAAATGGAACCATTTTACGCACTGGGCCTCCAAACAAGGTATAGATCCATTCGGGGCTCCAGTACACAAGATACTAGATTTTCTTACCACACTTTTTCAGGAAGGAGCATCAACATCCACTATAAGGGTTCAACTGGCGGCTATATCCAATTTTCATATTGGTCGTGAAAATGGTTCTCTTATGTCCCACAGACTTTGTAAAGCCTTCATGAAAGGTACCTTTCACCTCCGTCCCCCCTTTCGTAATCCAATAGCACCTTGGAATCTTAATCTCATGTTGTCACAACTCATGTTGCCCCCTTTTGAGCCAGCAGCCACAACTTCGTTAAAGTTCCTGTCGTGGAAAACACTTTTTCTGGTTGCCATCACTTCCGCCAGGAGAGTTTCAGAGCTACAGGCTCTATCTATCCGACCCCCGTACATGATTTTTCATCCAGATAGAGTAACCTTGCGCACCAATCCGTCCTTTCTTCCGAAGGTTTGTTCGATTCAGAACATCAGTCAATCTATCGAACTACCGACCTTCTTTAAAAATCATTCCAATAAGCTAGAATACACATTGCACAAGTTGGACGTTCACAGACAACTAAGATTTTACTTACATAGGACAAAAGAGTACAGAAAGTCAGATCAACTATTTGTCTCATATGCTGACCAAAGAAAAGGACAGGCAATAACGAAGGTTACCTTATCCAAATGGCTCTCAGATTGCATAAATTTGGTATATGCTGAATTGAAACAGCAACTCCCTTTCAAACCCAGAGCTCATTCTACAAGGGCGATTGCTGCTTCTTCAGCCCATACCGCTCGTTTGCCTTTAGATACCATTTGTGCAGCGGCAACTTGGGCAAAACCACATACTTTTATCGCCCACTATAAGCTAGACAAAAGCTCCAGGGACAGGGCGACGTTTGGTTCCACTGTACTCAGGAGTGTTCTCCTTTGAGCCACCCAGGAAAAAGGAGCTAGGGACGCTACCCGTGTGTAAGAACAAACGGCGAGATTGAACAATTTCACATTAAGAAGTTATGTCTTACCATAACGTTCCATGTGAATTGTTCATCTCGCCTTTGTACTTACATTCCCCCCATCCATCCCCCGTCCTGCGGTCTGGGAGAACGGTTTTCAACTAAATTCCTTTTCAGCCTTTTCTAGATATAGTTAGCATGTTATTGTACATTAGTAATGGCATCTTTTCTCCTCTACTTGACAGTAGGGTTCCAGACACTGTGTAGTATCTGTTTATAAGTGTTCTAGACACAATTCTAAAAGGGATTCTTCTGGTATAGCAAACTAGATCTGAGGGTTAGCACCTGAGGATCATGGGATATTGCTGTGCCTCGAGCTTTCTCGAAGATGCGGAGCTGGTGATGCGGCCAACTCGGAGCCGGGGATTGGCACCGAACCCGTGTGTAAGAACAAAGGCGAGATGAACAATTCACATGGAACGTTATGGTAAGACATAATTTCTTATTATCATGCATGGTGTAGTGTTAACTTTAAATCTTTCCAGTAGGTGGGCGATGCACAGAATTTTAAACAGAGAATCAGAGTTTTATTCCTGTAATGAGGTTCTCATTTATGAATTATGTTTGAGTGGGGGTTAGTCAGGGTTTGTACAGGGACAAAGCCACTGCATTTCTATGTATTCCCTAAGGGATTTTTTGAATTGGGATAAGGAGGGGTCAGTGGTGAGTTCAGCAGGAAGTAGGTTCCAGTTTTTACCAGCAGAGTTGGAGAATAGTGATTCGCCAGCTGAATTGGATTTAACAGTTTGCATTAGCAATTTTTTGGAAGAGCGAAGAGATTGTAAGTTACTGTAGGGGGTAATAATATTTTTCAGTATGGGTGTACTGTCTGTTTGGTAGAGGATTTTGTGAACAACTATTAGTTGGTTATATTGCAGTTGATAGGGTAGTTCAAGCCAGTCTAACGATTGAAGGTTAAGGCAGTGATGGGTTCAATAAGCTGATCCTGTGACAAATATGGCAATGTTATTGTAGCACCTAGTTAAATTATTGAGGTTTGATTTGCTTAGGTTTACGAAGATGGGTGAGGCATAAAGAAGGGTCGATAGCAGATGTGTACGGGCAATAACAGTTCTAGCAGATGGGGTTAGGAATGTTTTAATCCTGTATAAAGAGCCTAATTTTTTTATTAACTGTTTTAATAGTTTTGTCTATGTGAGCATCAAACTTGAAGTTGTTGTCGATGATCACTCCCAGTAGTTTAGTACTAGGTTCTGGGGAAATTATGGTACCATTGTTAGATATTGTGGTGAGAGATGGTGAGGAGACCTTGCAAGTGGGGGGAGAAGAGTAATAGTTTGGTTTTATTTGGGTTTAATAGTAGTTGGCGACCATTGAGCCAGTTCTCTACTTTGTTGAAAGTGATTTGGGACAAGGATTGTAAATCTGTGGGAGAGGTGGCAGAGCGGATTAGGGTTGAGTCATCTGCATACTGAATACAAGTTGCATCAAGGATGACTTTGTACAGGTCATTAATGAATATGGAGAATAGGAGGGGACCTAATATAGATCCCTGTGGGACTCCAAGGTGACTGGTAAAAGGGACGGTAGGTTATACTTCCATAGTACAGCTTGTTGTCTGTCACTTAGGTAAGAACGAAACCAGGTAATTGCTAGGTTATCTATGGAGAGTGATTTTAATGTGTTTATGAGTAGCTGGTGATTTACCATATCAAATGCATTGGATAGTTCAAGGAAGAGGGCTGAGGAGAGCTTGTTGTCATTACGGTTTTGGTTTATTGTATGGGAGAAGGAGAGAAGGCTGAGGTTGTACTATGACAAGGTCTAAATCCGTGCTGGGTGGGGGCTAGGAGAGTGTTTTGATTCAGATAGGCAAGAAATTGCTTGTGGATACATTTTTCCATTATTTTAGCCAAAGGAGACAGAATGGCTATAGGCCTATAATTTGAAAGTTCAGTGGAATCTCCCCCTTTATGAAGAGGAACAATGTGGGGGATTTTCCAGATTTGAGGGATATAGGCTTTGTGGATAGTTCTATTGATTAAACTTGATATGGGGTATGCTATTTCATTAGTGCCTTTTTGGAGATATTCTGTAGGTAGTAGGTCTGCTGAAAGGGTAATGGGTTTCAGTTTTTTAAGTAGGGACTTAATAAAAGATATTGGTACTGGATCAAGCTTAAAGGGGATTTTATTGTCAGGTGTGGGGTTGGTGGTACTTGGGGTATAGGGAGATAGGTTACTGGCTAGGGATTGCACAGTTTCTGTAAAGAAAGTGTTAAAGGTGTTGGCAACAATTTTAGGAGGTTAACAAACAGAAACCACTAGTCAATCACAAAGTAGAATGGAGCAGGCAGATGTTTATATGAACACACCAAAATTTTATTGTAATCCAAGGTTAAAATTGTAGAATATCCAAATGTATAAGTGCTTTCGTCTCCTTTTTAAATAAGTTGAAGAGACTTCATCAGATACAATTAGTTACTTTCATCATCTGAATTTAAAAGAAGAAATTCAAATTACATCACATCAAAGAGCAGTCAACACACCTTCATTTAAAGCCATAGTATACTTAAAATTGTCATTACTTCCACAACACCGTGAAAGTTGTTAAAACCATTAAAAATACTTTTAAAATACTTCATGAATTTTAAAATCACTACCTATCTAAAATTATATTATATTAATAACTTAACATTTAAATACATTTAAATAAATAAATCCATGTGGTAATAAATATAAATACCTAAAATATTGGAGAACATACATAAGTGTAAATAAATATTCATTCAAACAGTGTATAGTCTCTTGAAAATGAAAGCCCTGAATAGATGTTAAAATACACTTTGTATCTATCTTAGTGTAACAAACTTATTCATATACGCACTGTTTGAATGAATATTTAATTTAATTTGAATTTCTTCTTTTAAATTCAGTGATGAAAGTAACTAATTGTATCTGATGAAGTCTCTTCAACTTATTTAAAAAGGAGACAAAAGCACTTATACATTTGGATATTCTACAATTTTAACCTTGGATTACAATAACATTTTGGTGTGTTCATATAAACATTTGCCTGCTCAATTTTAGGAGGTTGGTGGAGGGTAGTTAAGGGGGTAGGGGTAGTTTATTGGCCTGGGTGGAGAAGTTTGTTTATGCCTGACCAGAATTTTTGTGGTTGATTTTGGTGTTTTTGTTGCAGATTACAGTAGTAATTTTTTTGTCTAGCATAATAGACTTCTTTGCTTCATTTCTCAGCTATTTATATAAGGTGGACTTTTGGGGACTTAGTGGCTCTCCAAGAGGTCCACGCTTTGTTTCTGCTAATAATTTTTTGTCTTGCATCATTCGACAGCCATGGTGCTACTTTGTTATTGGTTCTGATAGTGCGTGGGGGAGCATGGTTATCCAGGATAACAAGAAATATAGAGTTAAAGTATGAGACTGCTTCATCTAGTGGAAGTAGCCATAGGTTAGACCAGTCACATGTTAAGTTAATTCTGAAATTTAGTCTGAATAAAGTTCTTACAACTTCTAATGGTTTTAAAGGAAGATTGTTAAGGAATGTCATTTCTTTTCCTGATTATATAGGTCAGGAAGTGATCACTAAAGTCCTCAGGTAGGGTGCCTGTTTTATATATGTGGGGTAGGTTGTTTATTAATATCCAGTCTAGGATACTTTCTTTTTTGTTAGGCTTATTGATTCTGGTTGGGGAAGATATCATCTGGGAGAAGCCATGCAAATTTATATGGGTAGAGGGGAAGTCTGAAGAGCAAGTATTCAAGTCAATATTAACATCCCCGAGAGTAATAGTTTCCTGGAGGCAGTTAGTGGAGAGCCATTGGAGGATACCCTCCAAGGTATTTGTGTTGTCACCTGGGGGAATATAGATACATGCAATGTTTATAGATTTGCGTTTGTTGAGTTGGACCTTTGTGATGAGTATTTCTGCATTGTTAGTAAACAAGGCATTTGGGTTACTAGTTTTGGAAACTTCCAGAGTGGATTTATACAAGATGGCTACCCCCTCCTTTCTTAGAGATGTGATCAAGTCTTAATATACTGTACCCTGGGGGTATAATCTCATTATCAATGATAGTAGGCTTGAGCCAGGTCTCGGTAAGGCATAGTATATCAGGGGAGTGGACATCTAGGAGGTCATGTTAAGTAGTGAATTTTCATGTTTATACTTCTAATGTTTAGGTGACACACTAGGAGTGTGTTGGGGGCATTATTTGAGTTTTGTAGGCTAGTATGGGTGTGATTTGTGGGGCTGATAGTAACAGGTGGGGTTGGACCTGGGTTAGGGTGGATGTCACCATCCACTATGCGGTTAGGTTATAATCTAATAGCAAGTTTCTGGAGTTTTAATAAGAGTTTGTGGTAGTATTTAGTTCTAGGATTAATATATGAAGCACAGATGGGATGTTGAGTTTTTGCATTAGAAGAGTTTGATGAGAGGTGAGGTAGTGGTTGGTTAGAATTATGTGGCTGATTAGTAGTACTGGTTTGGGTTCTAGGGTAGTGGGTGCCAGGGAGGGGTTGGTATTCATAGGCTGTGAAAAGATAGAGAATTATAAGTGGGGGTATTAGGCAGTAAATAGGCTTTGAGTTTGAAGATTTATTAAAAGTATGTGGAGGCATTATAGGGGTATTTGAGTAATGCTTGTTTAAAATAGAGTTGGGTGTTTATAATTAGCATATAGTGAGAGACTGGAGAGAGTTGGAGTAATAGGACTGGGTCCTGTGAGTGATTGGTTAATGCTGATTGATTCTGATGAGTGGTAGTGGTGTCAGATAAGGGGGAGTGGCAAGGTGATAAGTGTAGGACACCTGGGGGTGGGTGGTAATTGGGGGCAGGGTAGGGGAGCAGAGTGAGCCCGCAGGGCAAACGGAGTGGGTGGAGCCAAAAAAAGTAGTTTGAAGAGAACAATCAGTGGATTGCTGAAGTCTGAAGGTAAGTGCGTTGAGATATATAAGAAGGTAAGAGGTTTAAAAAATAAGTGGGATTATAGCAGAGTGATATAAGGAAATATTTCTATGGTTATACTGGGACCACAGTGTGAGAGAGAACAATAACAAAGAGATGAATAATAACTGTGTTAAGGGGATTCATTGCAAAAGAGGTAAAGGGATTTAGAGACCCTAAAGCTAATAGTATAGAGCCACCTAGTGGGCAGGTGGGGCACTTGGATGCACTAATAGTATGGAGCCACCTAGAGGGCAGTGGGCATCTTGCATGCAAGCACACTACTGGGGATTCCTATGAAGCAAGGCAGAAAAGCTAAGTCAAAAGATGGTGCCTTTCTACATCAGACTTTTTGATACCTCTGTAATTAAGCGGGAGTGGGTGGGGAGGTGTGCAGGTTCAAGGGGGGGATAGACACAAAGTAATGCAAGGTTGAGAGTCAGAAAAACTGGACAAAGCTAGCTGCTAAAAAGAAAACGGGAAAACCAAGCTAAATTAATTGCAGGTCAGTGTGGTGCAGTATTTACCTAATAACTACAAATGTTATACTACTAATCTAGTACAGAGTGCTGAAAAGGACCACCACTTCTGCAGGGAAAAACAAAAGAAGTATGGGCTGCAGGTACATAGGTAAACTTTTTCCAAGAGAAAGTAGTTTTAAGTAATTGACCTAGGAGTACTATAGGAAGAGAGAAATGGGGGTCCAGTAGTGTGCACACGTACAGTGAAAGGGGAAAACAGTCTTCAGTTTGGAGGACAGATTAAATACAACTCTAGCATACACTAGTGTAGCTGAAAGCACTTTAGTGTTCCACCAACGCAGGGTCTCACAGTGCAGGGCAACTAGACAGCTTTAGGTTGATTGGAGGTTGGCCAAGACACAGGATGTAACTTTTGCTGAGGGGAACTAGTGTAGCTGAAAGCACTTTAGTTCCAACGACGCAGGGTCTCACAGTGCAGGGCAACGAGACAGCCTTGGGTTGATTGGAGGTTGGCCAAGACACAGGATGTAACTTTTGCTGAGGAGAATGCGAGCACACTACTGGGGATTTCTATGAAGCAAGGCAGAAAAGCTAAGTCAAAAGATTTCCTTTTGCTTCCTCAGATGGTACTGGATACTCAACTGATTTAGATAGTGATGACCAGTCATTTCCATCTTTGCTGCCTACTCAACAACTGGGTAGTCATTTTCAACATTTTTATGGCTCACCTGGAGATAGACAGCTGATCTATTCAGCATGAGACCTGTAATTCAGCATACAGAGAGGGACATTTTCAAAATAAATGGGGTAAATGGCAGGAATAGTGATTTATCTTGTAGCAATAATCAAGTTTCACTTGTTGTCAAAATTTCTGGTTATTCTTTGATTAATGTGCAACTGGCAGTTTTAAATTGTGAGTTAAAATTTATACCGACTGTCTTTCCAAGGCTTCATATTTTGAAATATAAAATCTTTAGGTTAATTTGTAAGCTTCAATTGATGTATTTTTTTACATGTTCAGACCATGATAGTTTATCTGAACTAACTATTGGTGAACATGACACAACTTTTAAAAGTTTAAATGAATGTGAAGATAGTTTTCATTCATGTTTTTCAGACCTGAGAGATGTTTCTAATGTCAATGCTTGCTGCTTTTTGAATACTAATAACATTGAGGTTAAAGGCTCTGTCATGCCACCTTTTATCCATGATGGAATTAAGCATTTTTCTAGTATGTTAAATTTTGTAGTTGAAAAAGAGTACAATGATTTTATGAAATCTAAGCAAACTATATGTTACAATCAAACTAAGGATGAATGGAGGGGTTTAGAATAATTTGGTTAATAAGCCATTGGATAAAGGAAATAAGATTGTTATTATGAATTATGAGCAATACCTATATATGTGTTATGACCATTTAGAAAACAGTAATGTTTATGAAGTTGTAAGTATGGATATTTATCAGCTTGCTATTTTGATATTTAGTGAATTGTTGCAAAATGGTTATAGATTAGGTTATTTCACAAAGGAGGATGTTGAAAGTAAATTGTTAGTCCAGCATTGTGAATTGGGTATCTTTTACTGTATCCCCAAGTTACATAAAAATATGTCCAACCTATCGGGATGACAGATAGTTTCGGCTTGTAAATCTTTTCTTTATAATATTACTTTTTTTCCTTCATGACTTTATATATACATATGTTTTGAAACTTTAAGGATTCTGGTGATTTTGTGAGAAAGATTTCTGATGTTTTATGGACTGAGGATATCTTTTTGTAATAGTTGATGTCAAAAGTTTGTACACAAATATTAGAAGAGATAAGGTAGGAGTTGAAGTTTGTATTTCTTTTTAGGTGATACTCCTGTTCCTAATTATATTATAGACTTAGTACATTTTTGTTTGACAAATATATTTTTTATGTTTAATGAAACAATTTACCATCAGTTACAAGGAAAAGCCATGGGGACATCTTTTGCCCCCATGTATGCTAATATAGTTATGGGTTTGTTTGAAATTGAGTTTCTTTACCATCATGATTTCTTTCAACAGTATTTTTTAAGTACTATCGTTCTATTGATGACTTGATTTTTTTCTGTAGAGGTGGATTAAGTTTTGTAGAAGAATTTTTTGAATGTATACAGAATAATCATTTTGGCTTATCTTTGGATGGTTTACAGTCTTGTCTTGTGTCTTTCGGCTTTTCCCGGTTAGGGGTCGCCACAGCGGAACTCCGGTCCGCTAATGATTGGCAGTTGATTTTTACTTGCCGAGTTGCCAGCCCTGACACACAACCTTCAACGAAGATATGCCCATTCATGCATGTCTCCACGCAGAAGACGCTCTAGCTGAGAATCGAACTGGACAGTGTCTTACTGTGAGGCGACAACGCTACCGCAGCACCTTTGGATGGTTTACAGTAGGAATATTAATTTGATAGATATGAATTTGTCTATTGGTATAGGTGGGGTGTTAAGGACAACAGTCCATAGAAAATTTTATGATAGGGGTCAGTTTCTCCATGGGAGGAGCTGTCACCCTCCACATTTATTATATGTGCTTCCTTTTGGAGAATTTGTTACACTTAGGAGGTTGTGCAATAAAGATGTGGATTTTTCAGAGTAGGTTCATAAGAGTTCTGCCATGTTTATTTCTAGGGGTTATAATCCAAAATCTATTGAGGATGCTATTTCAAAGGTTTATCAGAGTAAAAACGTATCCAATGTTATGAATAGGTCTTCTCTGGTTGTTACTGATAATGTGTGGAGAAGTAACCTTAATTTGTATAATGATAGTAAAAAAAGAACATTTATTTTGTTACAGTTTTCAGTGTTTTTAGTCAACAACTTATTTCATTAGTCAAATAGTATTGTTTTTTTTTTGTTAAAGTTTAAGGAATTAGGAAAGTTTTTGGATAGTTCTCCCTGTATTTCATATAAGTGTGACAGAAGTCTAAAACACATGCTTGCTAGAAATTTTTTTTCTCTTCCTTCTGACATGTTATTTAAAGTTGTTGTGAATGTGGTACTTGTTGCTCTTGACAATATATTGTAAATTCTTTTTCTGCTATTAATAATATTTCTTATCAAGTGACTGATAGATATGATTGTAACACTGAAGGTATTATTTATGCCTTAAGATGTCCTTGTGGTCTTTTTTATATTGACTTAAGCAAGAGGAAGTTTAAATCAAGACTACAAAAACGTATTAGGTATATTAAACATAATAAACTGGATAGCCCTATTGCACAATATTTTAGTAGGTTTCACAATTCTGATCCTTCTGGTTTGGAAGCTACTGTTTTAGAAAAAAGTATATTCTAAATATATAACATTCGCTTCTTAAAAAGAAATTGCTTTATAAGGAATCTTTGTTTAATTTAAAATTTAATACTCTATCCCCCATAGGTCTGAATGCTGACTGTAATTGGAAGGTTTCAATCTGATTGATTGTTTTAATTGATTGTATAATTGATTAATTGAGTGTACTTGAGCTGTATATTGTGAATGTGTTTTGATGATTTTACTCCTTGAAGGCTATTACGGCCGAAGCGCTAGAGTGTTATTAAAACAGTATTATTTATTTAATTTCTTTGGACTTGGTTCATTTGGCTTTGGCTTTATGTTTTTTATTAAAGATTGCAAAACAGTCTAGAAGGTTCTTTAATTTTTGTAAGGGAACTAGTCCTTACCAATTCTGAACATTGCCCTTTGGTGTCATCATAGTCCCCAGTGTGTTCACCAACTGCATGTCTTAGGCTGCCCGGGGTTCCATACATTTCCCTACATAGACAACTGGCTCCTAACTGAAAACATAAAGGAATCATTGATCCTGATGAGAGATAATTGAACCCACTTGTGTTGATCCTTGGGTATGTTCATAAACTTCGAAAAGTCAAATCTGGAACTTTCTCAGTCTTCAAGCTTTGTAGGTTGCCATTTGGAAGCCACAAAAAGAATAGCAAAGTTCCCAGACACTGTAAATCTCTCTCACTCTACAAGTACAAGAAGTATACGATTCTCTGCCAGCTTCCATCCTTCTCTACACACTAGGCACACTGCCATCCTCCATAATGTTTGCTCTCTATGCCATGACAGTTCTTCAATTGACATACATTGTTCAGTGGTAGTCTACTCACCTGCTTCACCATCCCATAAGACTATATTCAGTTTGTCAGAACCATCTGAAATAGTCGATTCTATTCCCCCTTGTCCTGGAGGGATGACCCTTTGCTCTTCCCCTACCATGGGCTACAGTAACTACAGACACAGTGACAGCCATGATATTCATATACTGGAGTCATCCTTGCTACAGTCTGTTTGCAGCAAGTACTTCATCCTTATCAGTCTACAGGGACAAATACCCAGGGATAATGTGGTCCATCCATGATCACCGCGACTTCTGTACACAACTTATTGCCATTCATTAATGATAAATTTCTTATAGAAAGCATCCATGTGCAAGGCAGCAGTCATCCTCATTGCCCCCTTCTGGCCCAGGCAAATATAGTTTCCAGTACCCTGACCTCAACTGATGTGACCCCAGTGATCACTTGATTCACAACCTGACATATCTCATCTGTCCTGTTAGCCTTATCCATAGGTTCATAGGTTGGTACTAGGCTATGGGCCCTAGGGCCTATACAAGCCTAGCCTTCAACTTCCTGAAGCTAAGCGCATGGTTTCATCAATTCCAGCAATTGTCAACAATCCTGCCTTACATGCCTGAGAAGTTCAGATTCTAATTGTTTCTCAAAAACAATCTGCTAGAAATCTGTATAAAATGAAGTGGAAAATACTTTCTTTAAAGGCTGTTGACCAATGATTGCATCTTTTCTCAACCATTTCCTTCTGTTTTACAATTATAGAAGACCTTTTTGAAACAGTCACTAGTTACTCTACAGACAAGTCGAGTTTACTGATAATTCTTTCTTTCATTCAGGCATATAATCTAATTCTGTAACCACTCAAATAATATGTAAGGGCTTCCTAAATGCCATTTTTCTCCTCATTAAGCCCTTAAAGACCTCGTCCCACCATGGGATCTTACCTTAGTATTTCATGCTGTCACAAAACTTCCATTTGAATCTGCTTCTACTTTCTCCTTAAAGCACCTGTCTAGGTAGACTTTATTTTGGTTGCTGTTACCCCAGCAAAAAGAATTTCTCAATCACAAGCCTTATGCAAACGACCATATTTGGCTCTTTATGAAGGCAGAATCTCCCCTTGGACCAAACCCTACATTTGTTCCAAAAGTAGCCATGGAGACGGCCTTAAACCAAAGTATTCATTTACCAGTCTTCTTCCCAAATTACTCTATCAGAGGAGAATACCAATTTTACACACTAGACAGACATTGTCAACTAAGGTTTTATCTTCACAGAATAAAACAGATAAGAAAACATGACCAACTTTTTATATTCTTTTCCAAGTCTAAACTAAGAACCAGAGTCTCCAAAGTCACTTCATCAAGATGACTTTCAGATTAAATCACCTTTATTTACTTTTCCAAGGAAATTCTATTGCCAGCAAGATCTAAAGCACATTTCACAAGCTTTGTCTCAAACTCTGTGGCTTATTTCAAACACTATTCCATAGATATGGTCATTGTAGTCAATAATGCATATCTTTATCAAGCACAATAAACTTGCCTTGTATCAAGGTCCAGAGGTGCTTTTGGTCCCACCATTCTCAGGGGTATCCTGCCATGATGCCACCTGGTAAAAAAGTAGCTGGGATTCTGTCACAACCATCAAGACATATAGAGGAGACAGTACAGTATAGGAAAGTTATATACTTACCATAATGATAGATCCTTATTGTCCCTCTCCTTCCTACTCAAAATCCCAGCCACCGCATGCCTGTCTTCCTGGATGGATCTGGGAGACCTAAGCCTGAAGTCTTTCTCCAGGCATCCTTTTCCTAGTACCTTTAGTACTGAACAGAGAACAAACTTGATCTGAAAGACAAGGAAGAACATGTTGCATTATGGGAGATGGGGAAAGCTTAAGCACTGGAGAAGTTTCTGAGTAATAAATAAGCTGGATCCAATCCACTGCAAGGGCAGATACCCCAAACAGATGGAGAGGGACATTAAGGCTCTATTTTTATGGTGAGAACTTTTGTTTTTTTACTGTTTTTACAGGTGAAAAAAAGACATGAGTTTTCACCACATCCTGTCTTTTACTACATAGATAATCTTTACCATTGTGGAAGTTCATCCTTTAGTTCTTCTTTTCTTCCACTTACCCATCCAGGGTCTGCTCTGTGTTTAATTTGCCACATACTGGAATATGAAGATCCTGAATCCATGCAGCCAGTTTCAGAGGTTTATTGTAGATCTCAGATATTTTCAAGTTTGAGTTTAGACCCTTCAATTTTTCATTGTTTCTGTGGTTGCTGACATGCAGTATGGTGGTGCTGGCAGTAGCACTTTGTCATTGATGTTTCTGATTGTTCATATATCTTGGTAACTTGAAGTTTCTTAAAATCCTCTCATTTCTCTAATTAATCATTAGATTTTTTTCTTTTTCTAGTTCTTTTTCCCTTCTCATCCATATGGCCATTAAATATCTATCCCCTCAATGGCATATTTATTCCACCTCCATCCAATCAGCAAGTGACACAGGTTGACATAGGTGAGAAACAGGGATCACAACTATCAAACAGTAAGAGTCAGAAGGTTTTTATATACTTCCTTATTTCCCACATGCTGGTCACCAGATGCACCATCAAAGTTGAGCCTGTAATATGAGTGTGTGTGCTTAAACAGACACACGCGTACACACACACACACACACACACACACACACACACACACACACGCACACAAACACACACATATTCATCTAAGGAAAGGCAGAAAGGTACTGCTTGAGAGGCCAAAGTATCCATCATAGGCATTTAATGCTGGTGCTGCTGCTTCTCTACCTGGCCTTCACCAGTCAGTAGTCATACAGTGGGCTGATCTGCTTCCAGTAGCCCATGATGGCTGAACTGACCTTAAGTCACTTACTCCAAGGCCTGGGATTACTAGTTAAATCTCAGGGCTGCATCACTCTATATCACTTAGCCAGATTACGTAGCAGAGATTTTCACCTAAGAAAAGCCAAGCCAGACACTCCAAAAGTTATATCAGCTATTAACATACAGATAGTGTGTCCCATCTTCTCTTCAGATTGAGTGAAAAACTTTATTATTACTGGCCTTTGGGTTGCCCAGAGGTCAAAGGTTAGATATCCTTCTCCTGAGACATCTGGTCCTGATAGAGATTTATATGGTCTTTGATTTTCTGATTTTTGTTATTAGGTGAATCATTAGATATTGTAGCCCTTATGAACCTATGAATAATGATCTCATTTTGCTGTCACTGGCCCCGGAGTAGTGCACAATTTCACTAAGATGGTAGTTGGACAGATTGCTCCACTGTTCCCCTCGATAGCTCCTTCTCTGATCCACCACCGGATTTCGGAGTCTCCAGATCCGAGGAGCCCCGGAGTCAGGGGGTCGGCGCCGATGGTTATTGCTACCTAGACACCGGATATGCCCTTGAGCTTATTGGATCCGCTTTCGGAGCCGAGAGTTGGGCATCGGATCCGGGGGGGGGGGTGAGTGTGTCTTCGGCTCCTTTGCGGTCAGAGCACACTGTCCTCTCGGGTCCGACCACTTCGGCACCGATCCCCTCATTGGATCCAAGGGTCCCGGCCACCTGTCTTAGAGAGGCCGGTTCCCCTTCGGCGTTCGACGTGGTGGAGAGGGTTCTCTCTGGAGGATCGAGGAGGTCCCTCACAAACGCCTGTGCAAAAGGAAGCACTTGGACTCCCCTGAGTCCCTCACCGAGGATACCGATTTGGAGGAAGGGGAAGGTTCCCCCAAATCACCTCCCAACGACGTCTCCTTTGGAGACATTATGGAAATACTCCGCCAAAGGGGGGGGGGGTTCACCCTAAAACCTTCCTCGGATGAGTCAGTATTCCTGGAGGTATTCGACACAGGCCCGTCTACCTCTTGGGTGTCCTCCCCAGCCGACCTCCTGGTCGACCTGATTACCACCAGGGCGTGGAAGGAGCCGGACACTGTAGAGCCGATACCCAGAAGGCTCAATAAGGTTCTTAGTCCCCCTACAGACAGACCTTCATGTTGCAAGGGTTCCCCGGTTGATGCCATGGTCGTGGCGGCGGTCACCAAAAAGGAACTCGCCCAGGAAAGTTTTTTGGTCCATCCCCCTGACAAGGAGTCTCAGGCAATGGACCGTATTGGAAAGCAGACTTTTGCTTCAGCTACCTTCTCTATAATGGTGCTGAATTACTTGGCCCATGTAATCAGACTGCAGCGGGACCTGGTCAAAGAGTACGCTGAGTCTCCCCCGTAGTCCATGTCGGCCAAGGATAAACAGACATGTTAAGTTGCTGCCCCCCGAGTCAACTCCACTACCAGCCCCACCGGCTCCGTCCCCCGTAGTGTCTGTGCCGACCTCTGCTCCTCCTCCAGACCCCAAGCATAGGGAACCGATGCTCCAGGACACCCCATTGGGTGTTTCCTCTTCTTCCGAGGCCTCCCCTGATCACTCAGAGGAGCCCCCACGGAAGAAGAAGTGCAGGAGGAAGCACATTGACTCCCCTGAGTCTGTCACTTCTGATACAGACTTAGATGAATCGGAAGGGTCCCCGAGATCCCCCTCTGAAGATATTTCCTTCTCGGAAATCCTGGAAATGCTTAGGCAGAGGAGGAACTGGAATCCCCTAGCCCCTACCGAGGATGAGTCTGTATTCCTGGATGCTTTCGGTTCCCAACCTTCCACCTCCTGGGTTTCTCCGCCTTTCAATCCACTTATGTCTGTAGTGGCTCGAAAGGCTTGGTCAGCTCCGGACACAGTGGAACCAACTCCAAGGAGACCTGGTAAATTTATTACAGCTCCCCAGGATAAGCAATTTCTAAAGGTGTGCCCGTTGATGCCATGGTGTTAGCAGCAGCCACCAAAAAAGAGTTAGCGGAGACCTCTTCATCTGTTCATCCCCATAACAGTCTAGGACGATGGACAGGTACAGAAAGTGAATGTTTGCTTCAGTGACGACCTTCCATGAGGTCACTGAACTACCTATGTCATTTTACTCTACTTCAAAGGGATCTCCTTAAAGAGCTTGGCGATACCCATCAAGATCCTACAGCTGCAGGAGCACAAGCCATAGTAGCTTCCCAGCTAGCGACGCTTAATTCTGTAGTTAACTCTTCCATGAGGCTCATTTCCTATGCAGCCGATGGAGCGAGTAGAGCCGCGGGCACGGGTGTAGCACTTAGGAGGCATGCGTGAATGCGGCTGTGTCACTTTGCGGAACCCTTTCGAGCGTCCTTCACCAATACCCCCTTTGATGGCTCCTTTCTCTTTGGGCCACAGGTGAAAGACACGTTGACTAGGTGTGAGCAAGAAGGCAAGACTCTCTCTGCCATGGGAGTCCGTTTTTCCACTCCCTCTAGACCTTATCCCAATGATCAGAAGAGTGGGAAGATATGGTTCTGTAAATCTCAGGGGGCCTTGCCTGACACACGTAGTGATTTTTCCTCCAGAGCCAGAGGGAGAAACAATAATAATAGACGCTGCCCTCGTGGCAGAGGGGGTCTGTAGAACCAGGGCAACAGAGAATCTTTTTCTGATAAGCCCTTCTACCATCCCTGAAGGGTTGCCCAGCTGCTCACCTCTGGAGGCAGTCGGGGGAAGACTTTCACTGTACCCAAAAGCCTGGCAAAGTTTAACAAAAGACAGATGGGTACGGTCCATTATATCCCGAGGTTACAAAATTCCCTTCCATCAACTCCCCCTTACAGTCAAGGAAGACCCTTCCAGATGTTCCACCCAATCTGAAGGAGCAAGCAGTAATATAAGTTTCAAAACTGCTAGAAAAAAGAGCAATCCAGGAAGTCCCCGCAGACCAGCACTGATACGGAACTTACTCAAGGTTCCTTGTGGTACCAAGAAAGACAGGGGACTGGAGACCGATTCTGCATCTCAGCAGACTAAACAAATCTGTACAAAGAACAACGTTTCGGATGGTCACGCTACAGTCCATTCTACCCTTCCTGGGTCAGGACAATTGGATGTGCTCGATAGATCTTCAGGACGCGTACTACCATATCAAGATGGACAGATGCTCCAGGAGATTTCTTCGCTTTCGGGTGGGGGCCAGTTATTATCAGTTCAGAGCTCTGCCCTTTGGTCTCACCACAGCCCCCAGGGTGTTCACCAAATGTATGGCAGTGGTCACGGCTCACCTGAAACATCAAGGATTCCAGGTGTTTCCATATCTAGACGGCTGGCTCGTCACTGCTACTACCAGGCATCAACTCCTACAAGTGCGGGATTATACAATCACATCCTGCACCCAGCTAGGTATTACAAAAAATTTTGAAAAATCTGCCTTGTTGCCCTGTCAATCTATCACTTACATAGGAGCAGACTTAAACACAAGGGATATGTTCGCAAGGTTGCCACTAGAAAGAGTGTCCACAATTCGTCAACAAGTGCAAATTCTAATGCAGAGCAAAAGGATCCAAGTCAGGTATGTCCTTCAAACTCTGGGCTCCATAACAGCTGCCATTCTTCTACTCCCACTAGCGCGCGTCCACATGAGAATTCTTCAGTGGCTTTTCATGCAGTGGTCTTTCCAAGAGCTACCCATGTCTCACATGATCCTGATCACCGAGGCATGCAAAAGACACCTTTCTTGGTGGATGGTCTCCCCATTAGTTACTCAGGGCAGACCTTTCATACAACCCCCTCCGGTAGCCACAGTGCCGACAGATGCCTCCCTGAGAGGGTGCGGGGGCATTATCTGGGCAGGACAGTCCAAGGCACTTGTCAACCTCACGAGTACCATCTGCACATAAATGTCCTAGAAATGAGAGCCGTGCTCTTAGCGTTGCAAGCTCTTCAAGACTCTCTTCCTTTCGGGACCATTGCAATTCAAACAGACAACATGTCAGTGGTGTGGTACATCAACAAGCAGGGCGGAACCAGATCTTACCACCTGTGTCGAGAAGCACTCAGACTTTGGCAGTGGGCAATTTCCTCCCAACGTTTTCTGATTGCGACTCACATCCCTGGAAGATCCAACGTCATAGCGGACAGGCTCAGCAGAGCTATCCTCATGTCTCACGAGTGGTCTCTGAATCAGGAAGTTGCGGATCTTTTTGCCAACCCCTTTAACAGCAAATGCAGCAACTACTTCTCCCTTCTTCCACTTCCAGGTCACATACCCAGAGACGCTCTAGTCCACGATTGGCCTCAGGGACTTCTTTATGCTTTTCCTCCGTTTCCCCTGATACCGAAACTCATACAGAAAGCAAAATCGTTGGGTTGCAAAATGATCCTCATTGCCCTCTACTGGCCTCAACAGATATGGTTCCCGTTCCTGCACCATTACCTTCTCGATCAGCCCTGGACTCTGGACCCAATTCCAGATCTCCTGATTCATCAATCGGGCAGATTGCATCAATCCCTCCAAACTCTCCAGCTGACAGCTTGGTTGCTCCACTTCCAACCTTAGCCAGGCTTCCCAGCATTTCCCCAGCAGTCCGTGAGATTATCGTCTCCTCTCATAAGTCTACAATGAGAAAAACGTATGCTAGCAAATGGAAACATTTTTCTTGTTGGGCAGAGTGTAAGAATGTGGATCCCTTCTCAGCCCCAGTCCACGAAATTCTGGAATTCCTGGCACAACTGTTTCACTCCGGGGCTGCTTCCGCTATGATTAGGGTACAATTAGCGGCCATTTCTAATTTTCATATTGGTTTGTCAAATGCTAACATTATGTCTCATAAGCTCTGTAAAGCTTTTTTGAGAGGAACATCTCTTCTTAGACCTCCAGTGAGAGATCCCCCTCCCCCTTGGGACCTTAATTTAGTCCTAACTTCCTTAATTCTGCCTCCTTTTGAACCAACAGCATCCTGCTCCATCAAGTTTCTACCTTGGAAGACACTCTTTCTGGTAGCTATCACTTCAGCTAGGCATGTCTCAGAACTTCAAGCACTGTGTGTTTGTCCTCCCTACCTGGTGTTTCACAAGGACAGAGTTGCTCTGAGGACTAATCCTTCATTTCTTCCTAAAGTGTGTTCAGAAAATATTTTAAACCAATCTATAATCTCCCTGTGTTCTTCCCAAATCATAGCAACAAGGCAGAGTACAAACTTCAATTGGATGTTCATAGACAATTGCGTTTTTACCTGCACAGAACTAAAGAAATAAGAAAGTCAGACCAATTATTCCTTTCCAGGACTACTCTCAACTACGTTTTCCTACTATATTGCCGTCTGTGATATCACTTTGATTCCACCAGGCAATGAGTATATCTACTCTTCTCTTTTTCTCCCAAAAAAACAACATCCAAGGTCCACTCTTGTCAAATGTAAGCCCACCTTGAAAGAACTTTGTAGGAATTATCTTCTTGATTGTTAATAACTCTGTATGAAACTAATTTTCTTTTCCTTCACAAAAACCAATATCCAGAGTTCTCTGTCTGTAATTTAAACCTGTCTGGATAGATCCATTGTATGTAAATTTTTATTATTTGATTTTTTTTCTGACTGTTTATGTAATACCGTATAAAACTGTTGTTGTGGAGCTTTTCTCCCCGGGCCTCCGCTGTAAATGGACCTAGCTCCAGTCGGACTTTCCCAGTAAACAAATGTAAAATAAAAAATAAGAATAAAAATAAAATTCTTATGCCTTAAACAAACAAGGTCTCCCAGTTTCCAAGGTGACCTTATCCAGATGGTTGTCCCACACTATTACTTTTATTTACCAGTTAAGGAACAAAGAGTTGCCAATTAAACTGAAAGGTCATTCTACTAGGGCGTTAGCCACCTCCGTAGCCTTTCAGTCTAGGTTACCCATGGATTCTATCTGTGCAGCTGCCACGTGGGCAAACCCTCATACCTTTATTTCTCATTACAAGATGGATATGGTCTCCCGGAGCAGAGCTGACACTGTTCTGAAGAGTCTGTTCCACTGAGCCACCCAGGGTGTTAGGTGCTAGGGACGCTGTCCCAAGCAGCAAGAATGAAAGCGAGATAGACAACTTAACATTAAGAAGTTATGTACCTACCATAACATTCCATGTTAGTTGTCTTTATCTCGCCTTCTTTCTTGCATCCCTCCCTCCGTCCCTCATCCTAGTGGATTGAGAGGAGTTCCTTTTTTCACTGGCTGAGTATTCTTTTATTGTTATTCTTCTGGCCAGGTCTTCCTAACCTATTCTAGATATTAGAATGCATGGAACAACCATTTTTTTCATAACTGGTTTCTTTCTTATGTCTGGATTAGCTGTTTCAAACGAGATCTGCGTAGCTATCCCTAGGCATCATGGGATAAGGTGTAGCCTCGAGCCAGTAAACAGCTCTCGAGCTGTTGAAGATGGCAGAGTCAGAGCTGAGGATCGGCTCCGATCCCAAACAGCAAGAAAGAAGGCGAGATGAAGACAACTAACATGGAACGTTATGGTATGTACATAACTACTTATTTCTCGGCTCGTATGGCCACTTTCAAGTCAGTGTCTAATACTTCTATGCGGCTACTTTCCCATGCCACGGAGGGAGCCGCTAGAGCTAGCAGGTCCGGTATCCCCTTAAGGCGTCATGCCTGTCTTCGACTTTTCGATTTCTCGGAGTCCTTCAAGGCGTCCTTCGCGAATGCACCTTTTGACGGGTCGACCCATTCGGGAAGACCGTCCGCGAGATGCTGGTCCAGAGTGAGAAAGATGGGAAAACATTGTCAGCCGTCAGAATCTGCTTCTCTACCCCTCAAAGGTCCTTCTCCAGGAACCAGCGAGGGCAGAAGAAGATGTGGTTCTGGAAATCTCAGCAGGCCCGGAACGCTCAGGACTCCTTCTCCCCCAGAGGCAGAGGGGGACAAGGTGGACGTCGGCCCAGAGGCAGAGGGAGACCAAAGAACTTTGGGTCATGGGAACCATTTTCCGACCGACCCGCGCAGCAGCCCTGAGGGGTTGCCCGACTGCTCCTCTCTGGAGGCAGTCGGGGGGGGGGGCATTTTTCGAAGCATCTAGCTCAATGGGAGTGCATCACGACAGATCGCTGGGGTCTTAGGATAATATCCAGAAGCTATTCAATCCCCTTCATAAACAAGCCCCCTTACTCAAGGCGCCTCCCAGATGTCCCACCCACTCAAAGGGAGGCCGTGGGTTTGGAAATAAAAAAGCTGTTAGAAAAAAGAGCCATCCAGCATGTGGCCCCAGACCAGTCCAGATCAGGCATCTACTCCAGGTTCTTTTTGGTGCCAAAAAAGACAGGGGACTTAAGGCCGATTCTCGACCTGTCAACAATGAACCTTTTTGTTGCCAAGGAGAAATTCCGGATGGTCATGCTCCAATCCATCCTGCCCCTCTTGCAGGAGGAGGACTGGATGTGCTCCATAGACCTCAAGGATGCGTGCTACCATATTCTCATGGACAGATGGTCCAGGAGGTTTCTCCAGTTTCGGCTAGGGGCCAGTCATTACCAGTTCAGGGTCCTACCCTTCGGTCTCACCACAGCCCCCAGGGTGTTCACCAAGGTCATGGCAGTTGAGCAGCCCACCTGAGGCTCCAGGGCATGCAGGTCTTCCTGTACCTAGATGACTGGCTCCTCACCGCCCCCACCAGGCATCTACTTTCTCTAGCCAGGGATTTCTTCCTCCGGATATCACCCCGGTTGGGGATAACCATAAATGTCAAGAAGTCTTTCCTGCAGCCGGTTCAAGTATTAGACTTCATAGGGGCCAGGATAGATACCCTCCAGGCCAGGGCCTTCCTAACGTCAGACAGACTTCACAGCATGACTCTGCATGTGCTAGCCCTCTTTCAGTCCCCTGCTCCCCCAGCAGAATTAGTCCTGAGAGCTTTGGGGTCCATGGCAGCAGCGATCAATCTGATTCCTTAAGCCCGTCTGCACATGAGGGTTCTACAGTGGACGTTGCAAGTCCAGTGGTCTATCCTACACCACCCTCCAGACTTCCCGATTCCCCTCAGCAGGGTTTGCAGGAACTCCCTCATGTGGTGGCTTCAATCCTGAGCCCTTCGGGAAGGACGACCCTTTATGTCCCTACCCCAGGCCACAGTGACCACGGATGCCTCCCGCCTAGGGTGGGGGGGGGCATTGTGCGGGCAGGACTGTTCAAGGCACGTGGACTCAGACCAAGACCGTACTGCATATAAATGTCCTGGAGATGAGGGCAATCCTTTTAGCATTGCAGGCCCTTCATGCCTCTCTTACTCTGGGGACAGTTGCTATCCAGTCGGACAATATGTCAGTGGTCTGGTATATCAACAAACAGGGGGGAACCAGGTCTTACCCCCTTTGCCGAGAAGCCATGAGAGTCTGGGAATGGGCGATCTTCACCAACCACTTCCTGTTAGCAATGCACATTCCGGGTCGGTCCAACATACTGGCAGACAAATTGAGCAGAACTATCCTCTCTCCTTACGAGTGGTCTCTGAATCCTTGTGTAGTGGAACAGATCTTACTCAATTGGGGTCAGCCTTGCTGCGATCTCTTCGCATCTCCTTCCAACGCGAAGTGCAGTGAGTTTTTTCGCTCTGATTCCTCCTTTAGGGGAAGCCCCCAGAGATGCTCTAGTCCATGCTTGGCCGCCTGGTCTTCTTTATGCGTATCCTCCACTTCCGCTTATGACAAAATTTTTGCAGAAAGCTCGTCGGTTGGGGAGCAAGATTTTCCTCATAGCCCCATTCTGGCCTCGTCAGGTCTGGTTCCCCTGCCTGCAGTCTCATCTCATAGCTCCACTCTGGATCTTGAATCCCATTACGGATCTGATTTCTCATCCCTCGGGAATGGCTCCTCCGAACCTGGACGATCTCAAACTCTCAGCTTGGCTGATCCAGTTCCCCTAGTGGCCAGGACTCCCAGTATCTCTTCCCTAGTCAAGTCTATCCTGGTGGCGGCACATAAACCCCCTACCAGGAAGATTTACAGTAGCAAATGGAAACGTTTTTCTATTTGGACTTCACGAAAGAACTTAGATCCTTTCACCGCTCCTATTCCAGCGGTACTGGAATTCTTGTCTCATATTTTTCAGCAAGGGGCCAGCTCATCTACTGTGAAGGTTCAGCTGGCTGCCATTTCCCATTTCCATATTGGGGACAACTTTGGTTCTCTCACTGCTGCCAGAATTTGTAAGACCTTTCTAAAAGGCACTTTTCTTTTGAGACCCCCTGTTAGAAATTCATCCCCGCCGTGGGATCTGACCTTAGTTCTTCAGGCGTTAGTTGCACCTCTGTTCGAACCCGCAGCTTCCATTGATCTGAAGTTCTTGTCATGGAAGATGGCTTTTTTGGTAGCCATTACTTCAGCCAGGAGAGTGTCGGAGCTTCAGGCTCTCTGTATCAAACCTCAATACCTTATGTTTCATAAGGATAGGGTATCTCTCAGGACTAATCTCTCTTTTCTCCCTAAAGTTGCTTCCGAGATGAACATCAGTCAGTCCATTAATTTGCCTGTCTTTTTCCCTAATTTCCAGAACAAAGGAGAATATAAACTTCATTTGCTGGATGTTCACAGACAGTTACGTTTTTATTTGCACAGGACGGCTGTCTTTCGTAAGTCTGATCAACTTTTTGTCTCCTTTCCTAAGCCTTTTCTAGGGAGTTTCAAAGGTGACTCTCGCCAAGTGGATTTCGAGTTGTATCCTACAGGCATACAGAGAGTCTGGCTTACCAGAAACAATGGGAGTTCATGCTCATTCTACACGTTCTATGGCAACGTCTGCTGCATTCTGATCTAGAGTTTCCCTGGATGACATTTGTTCAGCGGCTACCTGGGTGTCCTCTCACACCTTTATTTCTCATTATAAACTGGATTTGGTGTCTAGAGGAAGGGCTGCCTTTGGCCCTGCAGTGCTCCGGAATATCCTTCCTTAAGGGCCTCCCAAGATTTCGGGTAGTTGGGGACTCTGTCCCACAGGTTGCTGATCAAATGAAGTTAACTACTTCAGATAAAGAAGCTATGTACTCACCATAACGTTCCATCTGAGTAGGTAAACTTCATTTGTCAGCAACCGTTACTCCCTCCTTCCCCCTGACCTTGATGATTACTTAGCTGAGCTCGAGGTTCGGACTTATGAGCTTTACTTTGTCTTTGAGTCAGGTGTCTCAGGTTGTTAGTTTGTTTTGTTATTATATGCAGGTGGCAAACGCGATCTGAGGATTGGAAGGAGGTTGCAGTGTGGTATGGGTAAGGGGGAGGAGCTTGGAGCTCGGATCTTTTTGCTTGGTATGCTGCCGGCTCGGATCCATGTCAGATCAGAAACACACAGGTTGCTGACAAATGAAGTTTACCTACTCAGATGGACCATTATGGTGAATACATAACCTTTTTTCACCCATTGATGGCCTGAACAGAAATCAGGACTAAGGAAAGAAATTCAGTGGCTCTTTCAGCTTTACTTTTTAATACATCATTTCAATACACCCTAATTGACCAATACAACATTGTAATAACTGGGAGGAATAATTGCAGTAAGCTGAGGGTCCAGGGTCCATAGGGCTCTACATGCTCTGTGCTGCATTTTAGAGTTCTTTTAACAAGCATTTCATCATTGACAACCTAAACAGAAGTCATAACTATGGAAATAAATTTAGTCTTATTTTTCCTTGAAATAAAAAAAATAAGGTGTATCCAAGACTTAGTGCACAAAGTTGAAAAAAAAATTGTTCACAATAAACTGAGAAGACAAATGATTGTGATGATACATGAATTATATCTACATGAATTATATCTAGGAATTGTATCTGTCTCCCCACACCCCCTCAAAAAAAGAAAAGAAAGGATAGTCACTGTCCCATTTCTGGTGTTAGATTGGGATGAAAATTAAGGCACAAGTGGTCAAGGCCATATATTTCAAGTTGCTGCTGTCGTACATATATATACAGCATGCCTCTTCATACTTACTCCCAAAAGACACCCACTGCCTGTATACCCCTTTGATGTCAGACTGAAACAAAACTGAAAAAACAATGCAGCGCATAGCGCAGCGCCGGTTAAACAAGGTTAAACTTTTTCTGGCTCCGCCAAGTCTGCTCTTCAATTTTTCCCTTAGAACTGTTCTACTTGCAATCTAAACAGCCTATACTCTATCTGAAAAGCTCAGCACTTGCTCCTAAAGCATTTTTTATACAGGTAAAGCACTCTTAAACAAAAGAAAGTACTTCATTCACCTAAATTCCCTTGAGTACCCATTTCCCTATAGGTCCTTTCTGACTCCGTTACACAGCAATCTTTTTCACTATTTCTAGCATGTCGAAGGGTCAGTTGCTGGCGTCCTCTCCTGTCCAGCTGGTGAGTCTGGGAATCTTGAGGCAATGTTACAATTGCCTCATGTACACAGACAACCCTCTCCTCCTCCCAACAAATACAAATATATGCAAGAGATGCAACTATATAGCCAAACTGGAGGCTGAGCTCTCTCATTTCAGTACTGGCAAGACCAGTCAGGAGGAGAAGGTAACCACGCACACCACAAACCCAGTCTCACATAGAACTATCACAACTGCAAACCAAACACATAAACACACAAAAACATACTCGGATGCGCTGATTAAAAATCTACCAAAACAACAGAGGCCTCCAAAGCAGACACCCAAGCAACCACCACCTCAAGACATAGCACATGCAACACATAGTTCACAAAGTCAGTGTGCTAAACAGTCACAGCCCTTAAGGCCAAACAACATGCCAGACACACTTGTAATAGGTGACTCCATAGTCAGACACACTGACGTCCCGCTCACCAGACTGAACAAGGAAAAGGTCACAGTAAGCTGCCTGTCGGGAGCTAGAATCCGCCACATAACACAAGCACTCAGGTCACTCCACAGCAAGTACAAATATGACTCAGTCATTGTACATGCCGGTGTGAACGACCTGAGACGTACCTCCCTGGACTACATGAAAAGAGACATAGAGGAGCTCTCTGATTATGTAGCCCAGGCCGTTATGACCCTGACCCTGAGCAGCATCTTACCCTCACCAAGAATGATGCCACAGTACAAAGACAAAATGATCAGTTTTAACAATTGGCTTAATTACTGGTGTCATTCTAAGGGGATCCAATGTCTGTCTGCTTGGGATGACACGCTTGACAAGCCACGCTGCTTCACAAGGGATGGCTTGCACCTGTCACCCCTGGGCTTCCGGATATTGGCCAAGGCTCTTGCCAACCCCATAGTGCCTTTTTTAGGCAAGGCTCAAATGACAAACCTACCTCCCTAGA
This sequence comes from Protopterus annectens, assembly GCF_019279795.1. Lineage (NCBI taxonomy): Eukaryota > Metazoa > Chordata > Ceratodontiformes > Protopteridae > Protopterus > Protopterus annectens. Next base: position 27,472,407 of record NC_056731.1, read on the forward strand.
AAACACAAGTGGAAAAAAACTAAGGGTAATGCTGCTCAATGCCAGAAGTCTAAACCTCAAGATGCACTCAAGCCCTCCTCAGTATGGAGAACATCGATGTCTGTGCAGTGACTGAAACCTGGTTCAAGGCTCCTGAGAGCACCCCAGCACTATCAGGTTTTACCTCGTATCATGCTTTCTGGCCCCAAGACTTGGACCGAACCACAAAAGGAGGGGGAGTATCCATATTCATCAAAGATACCCACACCTCCAGGTTAGTGGCAATGCACGAAGCATCGGAGACCATCCAGGTGCAACTAACCATAGGCAAAACTGCCTTACAGTTTGTAGCATGCTACAGACCACCCTCTCAAACTCAGGAACCCCACACAGCCTTCCTGAAGACACTGGAGAGTATGAATGTCTCTCCAAATACCATCATTTTGGGAGACTTCAACTACCCAAACATAGACTGGGAACATTACTCAAGCCCCAACACCATAGCCCAAAGGTTCCTAGAATTCATAAACTCAAATGCGATGGAACAACTAGTCACCATTCCCACAAGAGGAGACAATATACTAGACCTGATCATCACAAACATGGGGACAAAATGCTCCACACCGGAAGTATATCCCTCTTTGGTAAGATCAGACCATAAATTAATCTCACTGGAAATCCTCATCCCGCCCCCACCCCCTGCACAAAAGACCACAGTGAAGAACTTCTCAAAAGCCAACTTCACATTTCTTAAGACTGAAGTGGTATCCTTCAAGGCCCCTGGGCCAGTGGAAACCACAACCCACACTGCTGAATCCTTTGCAAATGCCTTCTATGGGCACCTTCAAGAATGCATGGATCATGCAATCCCAAATAAAACCAAGACCCATTCCCCCAAAGGCAGGCGCCCAGTCTGGTGGACCCCAATCATAAACAAACTTTACAACAGGAGGAGGAAGCTACTATATGACAGAGCAAAATCCCTAAAAGGGAAGGCATCTCTTATCAGTACTAGCAAAAAACTACGATCACTCATAAAATCATCCAAGGCCAACTTTGAGAGAAAAATCGCAAAAGACACAAAAGACAATCACAAGGCCTTCTTTAGCTATGTTAGAAACCTGGGTGGAAAATCCCAGATATGCTCAGAGTTAGTCCAAAATGACACAAAATACACTGAACCCACTGACATTGCCAACATTCTGGCAGACAGGTTCAGTGCAAATTTCTCCTCCCCCACCCGCAAAAAGAGAAATAACTATCCCAGCAGAATGTAGCCTCCTAACATCTCAGATGCCCAGGTGAGAGCCGCCCTCTCTAAAGCTAAAAACACAGCATCAATGGGACCGGATGGTGTCCCGGGGTGTGTGCTACATGAACTCCAAGAGGAACTAAACCCACACATAAGGCTGCTGTTTAATCTTAGCCTTACTACAGGATACGTACCCAAAGAGTGGCGTACGGCAACAGTGGTCCCACTTCACAAAGGCTGTGCTTCTACGGACCCTGGAAATTACCGCCCCATAAGCTTGACGAGCCTGGTCTGCAAAGCTATGGAGAGGATCATTATGGAACTCATAAACAAAGACATTGGGGACCTACAGACATTGGATCCTACCCAATTTGGCTTTGTCAAGGGCAGATCCTGCCTTTTGAACTTGGTCGACTTTTTTGAAACAGTCACTAAGGCCATTGATGAGGGTAAGGCGGTTCACACAGCCTACCTTGATCTTGCAAAAGCCTTTGACACAATACCCCACTCGGGCATCATAGACAAACTCACCAGCTTAAATGTAAACCCATATGTCACAAGATGGGTTGCAAACTGGCTCAAGGACAGAACCCACAGGGTCAGAGTTGCTGGAGCTATGTCAGACTCTAAGCCAGTCACAAGCGGTGTCCCACAGGGCTCAGTCCTGGGACCCCTCTTGTTCGGCATTTATTTTTCCGAGGTACAGGCAAACATAGGAGGATTGTGGCTGACAAAGTTCGCAGATGACTGCAAACTGGGCCATAATTGATACTCCAGCGGACACAAACATCCTTCAGAGAGGCCTCATAGAAACGGATAATTGGTGCCAGAGCCATGGCCTTAAGCTGAACGCCAAAAAATGTATAGTCATACCCTTTGGGAAAAACAAGGTACCGACAAATTACCACATAGGGGTAATCCATTAAGTCGGAAGAGGTAATCAGGGACCTAGGGACCCAGGTTGACAGTAACCTCTCATTTGACACTCACATTGCCAAAGTGGTTAGGAAAACCTTCTATATTGCCCACCTTATCATGAAGGGTTTCACATCTAGATCAAGAGAGGTCATTGTGCCCCTGTACTCTTCTCTTATCAGGCCAATGATTGAGTACAATGCCCCATTTGGGCTGTATCTCACCCGACACCTGCAGCAGTTGGAAAGACCCCAAAAGTTCCTCACCAAGAGGATAAAGGGTCTTAAACATATGTCATATGCTGCCCGACTGAAAAACTCCAGCTCTATTCAGTCGCATACCGCCTACTCAGAGGTGATCTGTGCCTGATGTACAAGGCCATGTCCAATCCGGAATTAATGGACATGCTCCACCTCAGAAAATCCAAATCCATCAGAGCCACGAGAGCAAGAGACTTAAACCTCAACACAGAAATAAATAGGACGTGCTGGAGGGACAGATTCATAACCCAGAGGCTCCCTACACTCTGGAACAGAATCCCAGTCCATGTTAGGCAGAGCCCCTCACTGACTCTATTCAAGAGAAATCTTGACGAGTGGATGAGAGATCGTAGGTTTACCCCGGGGGTCATCTCTGTGTCACTACTAGACAGAGGCACAGTAAACTAAACCCTAAAAGGACGTAGTATTCTCATCCTAAGGGGTGGTGAAAGCCACACACACTCTGGCTAGGCTTATAAATGCCCTAGGGCAGATAGCCTAGTACGAACCTATGAACCTATGAACTAAAACATGTTTCAGTTTGTTGTTGTCAGACATATATAAACATCTTCCTTCCCTGCCTACCCTTCCCTGAAAGATAGCCACCTGTACATGAATCTGATGTTTAATTTTAAGGAAAGTAAAAAAAATAATGATCACAGTAATATCTCCAACTTGTTACTGCTAGACAGTATACTGCTCCTATACAAGATATAGTGACGCTCTGTGCATACCCAGATATTTGTGAAGAAAGTTAAAGAAATAATAGCCACATTGTCCCTAGCCCAGCCTAAAATGTAGTGAACTATGCACATCTCTGAAGTCTGTGGGAAAAATTAAAGAAATAATGACATCATTCCACCCCAGTCCCCCCCCCACACACACACACGCACACAATCTACAGTGACGACCTGTGTACATCTCCAAGCAGGACCTGTTTTAGACCAGGTAGAGTTTGGGACAGAAGCCACTACTAAGCCTGTGTCAAAATCCATTTATACAACCTTGGGTAGTGGGGGCCACCAGGTCCTCAGAAGCTCTGAAGGACTCTATGTTCTGTAGTGCAATTATGCCTTTTTATTTATTTATTTTTTGAGAGATGACTGTTTAACCTGTGCAATTGACAATAGGGTCAGTTACTTTCATCTACACAACTCCCACCAAGCACTTATTAAATCAAAAGACACTTATGTGCACATTTCGGGGGGGGGGCAGAGTTGGCATAATGGTTATGGTCTTTACCTCACAGACACAATGTACAGGGTTTGATTGTAATCTCTGGTGATTGACAAGGCTTGTAGTAATCTGTAGACCGACAGCCTAGTATTTCTTTTCAGAGGGGGGCAGAGTTGGCATAATGGTTATGGTCTTTACCTCACAGACACAATGTACAAGGTCTGATTGTAATCTCTGGTTATTGGCTAGACTTGTAATAGTCTGTAGACCGACAGCCTAGTATTTACCCATGGACCTATAAAAGAGAATAGCCATATAATGCATTTCAGATTTGCTCCACACAGACAGTTGCCATATGTTAAAGTATTTTAAGCTGCTTCACAGAAATCACATTAGCATTGCAAAGCCAGAGTAATGAGTAAATAACAGCAGACAGATACTCATTTTCTTCCACAGACAACCCCAACAATTATCCCTACTTTGCAGTGCATATCAGATGTCAAATTAAGTAGTCCAGCATACTTCACACAAATGCATACACATTCTGCAAAGACAGCTATTGTGTATTTAAACTGAGCAAATGAAGAGGATCGGTTATTTTCATCTAGGCAACACCACCAACAACCCAGCAGTTATAGCCACTTCAGTGTACAGTTCATATGTCTGACTGTGATAAGGATGACTGTGTAATATATTTTTCCCTTGCTCCACACAGTCTCCACACATTGAAGTATTCCAACTTGCTTTACACAAATCACAAAGTTGGAATAATGAACAACCAACCACTAATCTTTTTTTCTACAGACAGCCTCAGCAATTATAGATGTTAAGTTGTCAATCTCGCCTTCATTCTTGCTGGATGGGTTCAGAGCCGAACCTCGGCTCCGACTCGGCCTAATACTAAAGCTCGAGAGCTATTTTTACCGGCTCGAGGCTATGCTATGTCCCATAATGCTAGGCGTCATATACCCAGATCTCATTTACCGCTTCAGCTACGAGGTTGCGTTTTCACCGGCTCCAGGTCGTATTTAAGATTTTTTATATTTACAACTAGTTTTTGATAGATATTTTTCCCTTAGATCTTTTCTAGTAGTGTTAGTAGTCTCTCGGCTAGTCTTCCCCCCTTTATTAATAGTTTTCCTTACTCTTTTCCACTCTTAAGGTGGTTAGCCCCCCCCCCCTTATAGTAGTTTTTGTACAGGTTCCATTCAGTGTGTGTGTGGAATTTTGTTTTATTGTAGTAACTTTGAGAGTGTCTTTTCAAGTGTTGTGTGTGTGTTTGTTGTGTCTGGCATACTTGTCTAGACTTTTTTGTCCCGTTCCTGTGGTATCATGTCTAAGGATACCAAGATATTGGGATTCAAGAAGTGTGACTTGTGCTGTCAGCAGATGTCTCTGACAGACGGTCACACTTCTTGTGTGTATTGTTTGGGCCCCTCTGCACCTGCAGGACTCTTGTTCCATCTGTCATGCTTTTAGCCCAAGAGTCCTGCAGGAACACAGAAATAAGCTTATCCTAAGGGGCTTATTAAAGCCCAAAGGTTCTCCTACCAAGCCTCTGTCAGGAAAACCTTTTAAGCCCGCCGAACCGTCGGCTCCATGTCTGGAGCCGGCGCCGAGCGGACCTTCTTCTGCCTCGTCGGTTCCGGCCGGAACCGATACATCGAGGCCTCAGTCGGCTCTGACCTTGGTGTCGGAGCCATCTCCAAGCCGAAAGCATTCCCGATCTCCTTCATTGGAGTCAGCCAGGTCGGCTCCGAAGACCCCCTTGCTGTCGGAGCGGAGCCATAGGTCTCACTCCTCTAGATCTTCCAGGCTTTCGGACTACGACCTCGAGAGGGTAGTCAGTGGGCTTTTGAAGTCGCAGGTGCTCGCCCAGTTATTGCATAGCCGTCTCAACAGACAGCGGCTTCCCCAACGCCTGCTACAGTTCCTCCTCCGACTATTCCTTCGAGCTCTGAGCCGGAGGCCGTCGGGGTTGGTACCGTGGGGCGTCGGAACTGATTCCACCCTTATCGGTTCCTTCGTCGGCTCCGATCCCTTCATTGGCTCCGTCCTTGGAGGGATCCGGGCGCCGGGACTCCCTTGTCGGTTCCGAGGGGGCGAGTGGCAATTGGACCCTTGTCCGACCCCGTTCTCCCTCTCGGAGCATCGGCACAGGTGAGTTTGGCCCCGACATCAGCCTCAGAGCCGTCCCTCTCGGTGCCGGGAGGAGCTCTCATCTCTTCGGAGCTGGGTCCCTCCTCTCTGCCTGATAGGGGTGCCTTTGAGGTCATGAGGAACGTGCTGGCTCCTATACCGGTGCCACGGTCGGCCCCATCGGCCCCTCCTTCCATGGTGCCTGCTTCGGCCTCTGCCTACCCTCCCGAACCCAAGCATGAAGAACCAACGCTCCAAGTCGCCCCATTGGGTGTATCCTCCTCTTCTGAGGCCTCCCCTGATCCTGCGGGGGAGCCCCCTCGGAAGAGGACATGCAAGAGGAAGCATGTGGACTCCCCGGTGTCAGTGACATCTGACACTGACCTGGATGATTCGGAAGGGTCCCCAAGGTCCCCCTCTGAGGATGTCTCATTTTCTGACATCCTAGAGATCCTTAAACAGAGGGGGAACTGGTCTGCCCTCAACCCTTCCGAGGATGAGTCAGTGTACCTGGACGCGTTCGGTTCTCACCCTTCCACCTCCTGGGTGTCCCCGCCTTTCGACCCACTCATGGAGGTGGTGGCTCGGAAGGCGTGGACGGCTCCAGATACTATGGAACCAGCTCCCCGGAGGCCCACAAAATTTATTACAGCCCCTTCGGACAAGCAGTTTCTCACTAAGGGCATCCCCGTTGATGCCATGGTGGTGGCGGTGGTCACTAAGAAGGAGTTGGCTGACCCTTCAGTTCCTGTCCATCCTCCTAATAAGGAATCTAGGACTATGGATAGGTACGGCAAGCGGATGTTTTCTTCAGCGACCTTTGCCATGCGTTCGCTGAATTATTTGTGCCATTTCACCCATCTTCAGAGAGCTTCTGAAAGAACTAGGTGATACCTTACAGGACCCATCAGCTGCGGGGTCTCAGGAAAAGATCAACTCTCAGCTAGGGACCCTGAACTCTATTGTAAACTCCTCCATGCAGCTCATTTCCTATGCCGCCGATGGAGCGAGTAGGGCTGCAGGCACGGGCGTTGCTCTAAGGAGACACGCCTGGATGCGGCTTTGCAACTTTGCCGACCCCTTCAAGGCGTCCTTCACTAACACCCCCTTTGACGGTTCTGCCTTGTTTGGACCTCAAGTGAAGGATACATTGACCAGGTGCGAGCAGGAAGGCAAGACTCTGTCTGCTGTAGGAGTCCGTTTTTCTACCCCTTCTAGACCATACCCTAAGGGTCAGAAAGGTGGGAAAATGTGGTTCTGCAAACCTCAGGGAGTACTGCCTGACGCACGTGGTGAGGTTTCCTCCAGGGGCAGAGGAGGGAACAATAATAGACGCTGCCCGAGGGGCAGGGGAGGTCCGTAGAATCAGGGTAGCAGAGAATCTTTCTCTGACAAACCCTTCCAGCACCCCTGAGGAGCTGCCTGACTGTCCACCTTCGGAGGCAGTCGGAGGAAGACTATCACTGTACCCAGAAGCCTGGCATTCCCTCACGCAAGACAAATGGGTACGGTCGATCATATCCGAGGGTTACAGAATTCCCTTTATTCACACCCCACAACAGCCAAAAGGGCCCCTTCCAGACGTTCCACCTGGTCTGAGGGATCTAGCAGCACTAGAAATTTCAAAGCTGCTAAGAAAAAGGGCCATCCAGCCAGTCCCAGCAGACCAACAAGGATCCGGAATCTACTCCAAGTTCTTTTTGGTACCAAAAAAGACAGGGGACTGGAGACCTATTTTGGATCTCAGCAGGCTGAACAAGTCGGTTCAAAGAACGAAGTTCCGGATGGTCACGCTACAGTCCATCCTACCCTTTCTGGGTCAGGACAATTGGATGTGCTCTATAGACCTTCAGGATGCGTACTACCATATCAAGATGAACAGGCGCTCCAGAAGGTTTCTCCGCTTCCGGCTGGGAGCCAGTCACTACCAATTCAGTGCCCTGCCCTTGGGCCTCACCACAGCCCCCAGGGTGTTTACCAAATGCATGGCAGTGGTTGCGGCTCACCTGAGATGACAAGGATTCCAGGTGTTTCCATATTTAGACGACTGGCTCCTTACTGCCACCACCAGGCACCAACTACTCCAATCCAGAGATTACGCTGTACAAACGTGCAATGCGCTAGGTATCTCTCTAAATTTCGAAAAGTCTGCATTGTCGCCTTGTCAATCTATTACCTTCATAGGTGCCGTTTTAAACACAGTGGAGCTCTCAGCAAAACTACCTACACAAAGAGTTTCAGACATTCGCAACCATGTTCAGATCCTATTACAGGAGAGCAGAGTCCAAGCCAGATTTGTACTAAAAACACTTGGTCTCATGGCAGCAGCAATCACTTTACTCCCCCTAACGCGTTTTCATATGCAGATCCTGCAGTGGATGCTATTTTCCCAGTGGTCCTTTCAGCAGCTCCCCATGTCACACACCATTCTAATCACTCAGTCATGCAAAAGACACCTTTCTTGGTGGACGGTCTCCCCTCAGGTACTCCAGGGCAGGCCTGTGGTCCTTCCTCCTCCTGTTGCCACTGTGGCAACGGATGCCTCCCTGATCGGGTGGGGGGGCATTTTCGGGGCAGGACAGTCCAGGGCACATGGCAACCCTTCGAATGCCACGTGCACATAAATGTCTTGGAAATGAGAGCGGTACTTGTAGCGTTGCAGGCCCTTCAGGACTCTCTACCCACCGGGACTATTGAAATTCAAACAAACAATATGTCTGTAGTGTGATACATCAACAAGCAGGGCGGAACCAGATCCTACCCCCTATGTCGAGAAGCACTCAGACTTTGGCAATGGGCAATCTCTTCTCAACGGTTTCTGGTAGCAACGCATATTCCCGGGAAGTCCATCGTCATAGTGGACAGACTGAGCAGAGCCATTGTCATGCCTCACGAGTGGTCTCTCAACCAGATAGTAGCGGAAAGAATTTTCAGAAGGTGGGGTCAACCTTGCTGCGACCTTTTTGCAACACCTCTAAACAGCAAGTGCCCAGACTTCTTCACCCTCTTCCCTCTCCCAGGTCTACCCCCCAGAGACACTCTAGTTCACGATTGGCCCCGGGGTCTTCTGTATGCATTCCCCCCTTTTCCCTTGATTACTCAATTAATCCAGAAAGCGACTGCCTTGAGAGCCAGGATGATCCTCATTGCCCCTTACTGGCCTCGACAAATTTGGTTTCTGTTCCTGCAACGCCATCTACTGGAGCAGCCCTGGCATCTGGACCCAGTGCCAGATCTTCTGACCCATCAATCGGGCGGGCTGCATCAGTCCCTTCGATCTCTCAACCTCACAGCTTGGTTGCTCCACTTCCAACCCTAGCCAGGCTTCCCCTTATCTCTCAACCACTTCGCGATATCATCCTCGCTTCTCACAAGTCTACTACCAGAAAGACTTATGCTAGCAAATGGAAGCGTTTCTGTGTCTGGGCAGGGGAAAAACACGTGGACCCCTTTACAGCTCCTGTCCAGACAGTTCTAGAGTTTCTAGCAGAACTCTTTCGATTGGGCTCCTCCTCAGCTACCATCAGAGTTCAACTGGCAGCTATTGCAAATTTCCACGTTGACTTGTCAGAGACCAGCATCATGTCCCACAAACTTTGCAAAGCCTTTTTAAAAGGAACCCTTTTACTTAGACCCCCGGTAAAGAACCTTCCCCCACCGTGGGACTTAAATTTGGTACTGTCTTCTTTAATTCTTCCTCCCTTTGAGCCGGCGGCTTCTTGTTCGTTGAAGTTGCTCTCGTGGAAAACACTCTTCTTAGTAGCCATCACCTCAGCAAGACAGGTCTCGGAACTTCATGCCCTTTGCATTCGCTCTCCTTATCTTGTTTTTCACAAAGACAGAGTGTCACTTAGGACTAATCCATCTTTTTTACCCAAAATAATCTCAGAGAAAAATCTGAATCAGACCATAAATCTTCCAGTCTTCTTCCCAAATTACACCAATAGAGCTGAACGAAAGTTACATTGTTTAGACGTTCACCGTCAGTTACGTTTCTACCTGGATAGAACTAAGCAGATGAGAAAATCAAACCAGCTCTTCCTGTCTTATGCGGAAGGGAAGCAAGGCCAACCAGTCTCTAAGGTAACTTTGTCCAGGTGGTTGTCCTGTCTTATCACGTTGGTCTATCAGTTGAGGAACAGGGAACTTCCTACTAAGCCTAGAGCCCACTCAACCAGAGCTTTAGCTTCTTCAATAGCCATTGCCGATGGATTCCATTTGCGCAGCGGCCACTTGGGCCTCTCCTCATACCTTCATTTCTCATTACAAGCTCGATATGGCCTCCAGAAGTCGGGCTGATTTTGGTTCCACTGTACTCAAGAGTTTGTTCCATTGAGCCACCCAGGATTTAGGTGCTAGGGACGCTGTCCCATCCAGCAAGAATGAAGGCGAGATTGACAACTTAACTTTGAGAAGTTATGTACTTACCATAACGTTCCATGTTAGTTGTCTTCTTCTCGCCTTCTTTCTTGCGTCCCACCCTCCATCCCCCTAGCCTGGGAAGATCTAGAGTACCTTGTGAGAGTTATTGCCACCTCAGTTATATCCCCAGCTAGCTCCCTTGCTCCCTCTTTTTTGCTAAGCTCTTCTAGAGGGGTTTATATATATATATATATATATATATATATATATATATATATAGATATATATAGATAGATATAGATATATCTTTATTTTTGTATCTATGATTAGGTGGATTATTCTCTGTTGTGGTGGGACATGTATGTCCATAGTGTTAGCTATCAAATGAGATCTGGGTATATGACGCCTAGCATTATGGGACATAGCATAGCCTCGAGCCGGTAAAAATAGCTCTCGAGCTTTAGTATTAGGCCGAGTCGGAGCCGAGGTTCGGCTCCGAACCCATCCAGCAAGAAAGAAGGCAAGAAGAAGACAACTAACATGGAACGTTATGGTAAGTACATAACTTCTCATTACTTTGTGCATATCTTGGATGTAGATATATATATATATATATATATATATATATATATATATATATATATATGCACACCTCTCATCTCTCCCTGATTTTGCCTTATATTTTTGGTGTGGTGTCCCCAGTAAATGTTTTGTTTGATTTTCAGGCAAATCAGTATGGATTAGAGCCAGTCAGCAATGCTAGACATTAGAATGTTATACATCTTATTGTTCAGAAAATGCACACTGATGTGCAAAACCTGTTCTATTCACTTTTTAAGTAAATTACAGAAATATTTAAAATGTATTCCTGATTTTGAACATTTGTTCCCTTTTCATTTTGCAAAGCACGCTGCCATAAAACCTGATTAATCACACCAGCATTTAAAACATTTACCTGACAGTACTGTTGATGGAAACCTCAGCATCTTTCTTCACACTGCACCCATTTCAAGCACCATTCATGTTGCACTTGAAATTGCAAGCATTTCTGCTGTGTTCAACTGTAATGTAACTTGAGTAGTCATGTTCACTGCAGCTTTTTCCCTAGAGTGCCCATCATGCTGTGGGCATGTTTAAACAAGGGCATCTTGGGACACTTACACATTTATTTATTTATTTTTTATAGCAAAGAAGCATTGTGTTTCATTGCTCTAAGAAATAAATAAATAATCAAGTAAAAGCATCTATGGATGAACAGTATCCTAGGCAGCCACCTAGTTTGACCTATGCGTAAAGGCAGCTCTGCTTAATATATAAAGTACACATTGTGATCTTTCCAATAGTATAGTTTTTATCTTAGAACCAACCATAAATTTCCTTCCTGTGATGGTCTCAGAATTCATCTTAAATCAGTCCATCTACATCTCTGTATTTTTTTATGGTTCAGGTAACAGAGACAGCAAGTGCTTTTAAATACCTTTGCTATCTGCTCGATAATTTTGGGATCTGTTTGCTCTTGATCAAAATTTATAAAAAATGTGAGTAGCTATTACTAGCTGACTACATTGTGTTTAATGCGAGGAATCAAATAATCATGTTTTAATTTAGTTCAAAGTCATGCCACTCAAACTATGACTACCTTAAGTGTTTCTTTCCATGTAATGAGTGTACTTCTGAAATATGCTAGCAATAATGAGACATAAAGTTTTACACTTTCTGGGCATTACACTTTAGATTTAGATCCCATGATTAAAATCTGTTTTTGAGGAGCAGTGCCTCAGGATATCTCTTACTGTGTGTTCTGTTTTTGTTTTGTTCATGTGGTCTGTTTTTTAGTGTCCTTTCTTCATCCTCTTGTGAATAGGAATTTCTCCTTAATATTTACCCAATGTATGTTAAAGCCTCCTCAAGATATGACAGAACTATTGTATAGTTGTAACAGTAAAATTCTAAGATTGTTCACCAGGCATTGATCTTGGGTCTAGTTGAACAGATGCAGGTCGTAATCCCAAGGATTGTAATTATATCTTTGGAATGGTATGGTTGTTAGAACGTACTTGGGTTACTAGACAATAAGTCTGAGGGTACATTAGGTCAAATTTTTATCCTTACTCTGAACTATAGTTACTTCACATTTAGTATATATAGTTAAAAGGAGTGGGGGGGCATAGAAACTTACAACATGACATACAGAGGGTGAACACCCCCCCCCCTGCAAAATTGCTGTTATGGCATAGTAGCACATTTCAGAAGTCACTTTTTAATTGTTGGAATAACATATTTTTCAAAGGTAAGGGCTCCTGAATAGTGCATCTCACTCTTGTGGTAGGGAACCTACTTCAACTTACTGACACTCACTTCACCAATGTTTCTTAAGTGACACACCACTGAAATCTCTACTGTTCGATATAATGCTTCAGATAGCTTCACTGAAGCAATTCTATTACAAACTCTAACAGGGACAGAACACAAATGTAGAACATCACTTTTGCAGGAGGGCAAGTTCTTCTGTACTCCCTACACTTCTTTATAGCAATTCTGACATCTGAGATCCTCTGAGAAAAGGGGAATGCTTGTAATTCCTCTCTTTTTTGAGTCTTTGAACCTCTGAGTTGTCACATATAGGGTTGTAGGTGATGAAGCTTTTCATAATAGTGGAAGTATGCATCTTGACTCTCTCCCAGAATGGGTTTGTTATGTCAGATCAAAAACAGCTATAAATCATTTTCTCAGCTGATATTGCATGAAGCCACTAACATGAGTATACAAACAATCTAAACCCATGTACCCAAATATTGGTGAGCTGTGGGAAATACTACAAATAAAATGCTGCCTCAGGCATTTCCTTATATGTTATTACCCTGAGGTCATTCCAGTTCAGAGAAAGAAAAATCATTAAAGAAAAAAAATCCCAGTCTTTCTGTTGAGACAATGTTGACTCAGACTGCTTACAAAGATTAACATTTTAAGCCTACACACATCACTGCAGAATGCAGTACACAGAAATTATAAGCAAACAATGTCTTGAGAAATTTTGAATAAGCAGACCAAAAATGAGTTGGGACATAAACAGCAGCTGAATGGAGTTTTGCAAAACAATTTTTAGACCATACGTATTCTGTGTTAAGTTGCTTTTTGTCCCATATCTATGAGTGGGGACTTCACTGAAATGTTAATTTAGTAAAAAGTGGACATTTTTGTTTGAGCTGGGCTGCATCATGTTGAAGATGATTCCTAGTTTTCCTTTATCCATCCTTTTTTTTTTGTTTGTTTTGTTTTCCATATGAAGCCATTGGCCTCATTGTTTTGTTTTGCTTTTTTTTGCCTACAGGTTTGATTTTATAGTACATGGGGCAAAATAACTGGAGATAGGTTGCTGAACTTACTGTATATTCACAGAAATCATGTGGATGGTATGCCATCATGGTTGACGATAGTTTGCTTGCACAGTCATAAGCACTTGTAGAAGACCTATTTGCTACATGCTGCAGGGACGTTCCACATGTATCTGCTGTTATAAACAGTTGCATAGCATTATAATTCTTATCTTTTCTTGCATTACTACAGCAGCATATAGAATGTGATTGACTTCAACTGCAGCTGCAAAACTGCTGAATAGTCTTGCCCATGGAAGATTCAAATATATTAATTTAGGAAAGAAACATTATAATTAAATGTAAATAATTTCTGAAAGCCTAACTACAAATGTACTTTATGTTACGTATGTATACACCATTCTTTATTTTTCAAGTAAATATATCATTTTCAGATTAGATTAGTCACAGTGAATTGTACTTCATGACTACTGACTCGGTATGCTTTTAACATTTGTAGTCTCCATGCCATAAAAGATGAAATGTTTCTCAGACAGACATTACAGCGCCAAGCAGCAGTGCTTCATCAAACATCAATTAGCTATGCTGTAAGTACTAAAGAAGACCTAACGCTTCCGTCTTTTATTCATTTATGCATTTGATAACTAGACTATGCCTGTAAGGTAGAACTGCTTCAGTATTTCTGTCAGTCTGTAACATAATTAATCCTTGTTTGGGTCTTCTTCTTATTTAAATTTGGTGGCTGGGTAGGCAGACTGTTCTGTAATGGACCATCTTAGCTGTAGCCAAAGCTAGTGAGAGCATATGTAGTTCAGAAATACTAAAAACATGGCTCTTCATTATAGTTGCTAATGTAAAAAACTTGGTGTAACACATTTTGAAACTTAAATCTTTTTTAAATGTGGCACTTCAGGTCATATTTTTACTGGAGTGCAAGAACCCCCCCCACTCTCACACACACACACGCACACACACACACACACACACACACACACACACACACTCACTCTCTGTCTCTCCACACTTACATACTCTTAACTCTTTGGTCACATAATTATAGAATAAGGGATATATTTGCATTAAAGCCCTTGATTAAGGTTTTAATTTTGAGATGTGGCCAGGTGCGCTTGTGTACTTTAGTTATGTACAGTACAATAACTGGACATTATAAAGAGATATGTATATGTAACATATATAAAATGGAAAATAATGCATATACAAAACTAAACAACAAACTACACATGTAATATTATTACTTGTAGAGTTGCATCATACTTATGGTAAAGAATATTGGAAAATGAATATCTTAAAAGTAAGATATGAGTAAAGTAAAACCAGAGGTAAAAGGAAGAGAAAACAGACCTAACTATAATGGGTCCTAATCATAAATATTATGTGCAATTATGTATGGCTGATGGGCAGTTTGTACCACATACCTGATCCTAGCAGGATTCCAAAATGGGCTAGTGCACATAGTTGTAGCAACATATGCAGTAGTCACTGGTGTGCAAATAGGGCTCTGGAGCTTTTGTGAATGTGGACTTCCCCATGAAGGAGCCAGCAGGTATATTTATGAGTTGGCAGCTGCGAACAACAAGATCATTAAGCCACAGCTTAACACTTGCTTATATTATGAGGATGTGTTGCTCAGCATAACATAACTAAGCAGGCACAGTACCATTATGCACGATGCCAGGGCACTTCTATGGGCTAGGCTTGTAAAGGCTCCAGGGTCATTAGCCTAGTACACACCTATGAACCTATGTGAACAGACAGGTTACTGGAACGTTAACACTAATGGCACCTCCCTCTGTGTACTATAATGGATTTAAACACCCTGCCACAACCACACCTGACCCACCCACCAGAAGACATTGACCTGAAATAGCCAATGGGAGCTGTTAATAAAGCTCACTACCCTGATTATTATACATACTAATGAAATGGCCCCTGCAGTCATGGGAAATTAATTGGTGCTCCTCTTTACTGCAGAAGAGTGCATACATTAACCTCCTGTATTCATGGTTTAGAGACAGCATCACCCAAACCCAGTAGTTTCCATGTCTGCCATCCCCCCAAAAGGACACATTCTGTGGACATATACTGTGAATATAGTTATGGATAATGCTCACACCAAACAGGCTATTAAAGATTTGGCCAAGATTTAATAACTTTAGCCAGATGACTACACACCGGCTATGTTTTAAGCAGAGTGGAATATCTTTAGTACTTTATTGCCACCTCATGAAGCAACTAAGAAAATCTACAATAGCAGCAGCTGACAGTTCATTTTTTTTCCTCTGGCAAATAAGTCCCCTTTGGGAGAACTTTTCTCTGGCAGATAAGTCCTTTTTGAGGGAATCCTTCCTCATAAAAATGTATTTATTTTTTAGTTGCTGTCATTTGGATTTATTCTCTCTCTTGTCTCTCTCTCTCTCTCTCCCTCTCCATATATATGTGTGTGTGTGTGTGTGTGTGTGTGTGTGTGTATATATATATATATATATATATATATCTATATCTATCTATCTATATATATATATATATATATATATATATATATATAGGTTCATAGGTAGGTACTAGGCTATCGGCCCTAGGGCCCATACAAGCCCAGCCAAAAAATGTACCCTGGCTTTCGCCACCCAAGAAAATTATTTTCCTGTGCCCCTGTCGAGCAGAGCCACAGAAGTGATCCCCGGGGTGAATTTTCCATTTCCCATCCAATCATCAAGATTTTTCTTGAAGAGTGCTAATGAGGAGCTCTGTTTGACATAGATAGGTAGTCTGTTCCAGAGTATGGGAAGTCTCTGGGACAGGAATCTATCCCTCCAGCATGTTCTGTTTATTGTAGTGACAAGGTTAAGGTCCCTAGAGCGTGTAGCTCGGAGGGATTGGGATTTCTTTAAGTGGAGCATGTCCATCAGCTCTGGGTTTGACATAGCTTTGTATGTTAGGCAGAGATCGCCCCTGAGTAGGCGATATGCGATGGAGTAAAGCTGTAGTTTTTTGAGACGGTCTGCATAGGGCATATGTTTGAGGCCAGTAATCCTCTTTGTGAGGTATTTCTGTGGTCTTTCCAGTTGTTGTAGATGTCTTGTGAGGTACATACCAAAAGGGGCGTTGTACTCTATAATGGGTCTAATGAGTGATGAGTAGAAGGGAACAATGACCTCTTTTTTCTGGATGAGAATCCTTTTGTGATGAGATGAGCCACGTAGAAGGATTTCCTGACCACTGTGGCGATGTGATTATCAAAGGAGAGACTACTGTCCACCTGTGTCCCAAGGTCTCATCACATTTTCGGCATTAAGTAGACTACCAGCTATGTGGTAGTTCATGGGTACAGAGTTTTTACCAAAGGGGATGACATTACACTTTTTGGCATTGAGCTTCAGGCCATGGCTTTGACACCAGGTATCTGTCTCATTGAGGTCCTTTTGTAGTTTGTCCACATCGTTAGGAGTTTCGATTATGGCTCCTAGTTTGCAGTCATCTGCAAACTTTGTTAGCCAAAGACCTTCTGTGTTGGCCTGCACTTCAGAGAAGTAGATACCAAACAGGAGAGGACCCAGGACTGAACCCTGTGGTACTCCACTTGTCACTGGTCTGATGTCGGATTTGGAATCCGCTACTTTCACAGTGTGGGTTCTGTCCGTGAGCCAGTTGGCAACCCATCTTGTGACATAGGGATTTATACCTAGTTTAGTGAGCTTATCTATAATTCCAGAGTGGGGGATGGTGTCGAAAGCCTTGGCGAGATCTAGATAAGCTGTGTGAACCATTTTACCCTCATCTATGGCTTTGGTGTCTGCTTCAAAGAAGTCAGTCAGGTTTAGGAGACATGGTCTGCCTTTTACAAATCCAAACTGAGTAGGGTCCAGAGTTTGGAGATTACCGATGTCTGTGTTTATGAGTTCCATGATGATACGTTCCATGGCTTTGCAGACCAGGCTCATCAGGCTAATGGGGCGGTAGTTCCCGGGGTCCGTCGTGGCTCCCCCTTTGTGGAGTGGGATAACTGTCGCAGTGCGCCATTCAGTGGGTACAAAGCCTGAGGTGAGGCTATGATTGAACATGGTACTTAGGTAGGGTGCCAGTTCATTCTGTAGTTCATGTAGAACGCAGCCTGGGATATTGTCAGGTCCCATGGATGCTGTGTTCTTGGCTTTGGAGAGTGTGTTTTTTACCTGTGCAGCCGTGATTATAGGAACTTTGCATTCTTCAGGTATAGAGATGGGCCCTCTAGGGGGTGAGAGGGGGGTAAAGTTAGCACTGAACCTATCTGCTAGGATGTTGGCAATATCAGTTGGTTCTATATATTTAGTGCCATTATGCTGTAACTCAGAGCAGATCTGAGTGTTCCCATTTAGATTCTTGACATAGCTATAGAATGCTTTGTGGTTGTCTTTAGAGTCAGTGGCAATTTTGTTTTCGTAACTAGCTTTGGAGGATTTTATGAGAGATCTCAGCTTCTTACTGAGGTTGACCAGAGAGTTCCTGCAGTGTATGTGTGTGTATATATATATATATATATATATATATATATATATATATATGTATATGTATATAGGTTCATAGGTAGGTACTAGGCTATCTGTCCGAAGGCATTTATAAGCATAGCCAGAATGTGTTGGCTTTCGCCGCCCCCTTAGATTAGTTCCTTGTGCCTCTGTCCAGCAAAGCCACTGAAATGATCCCTTCCACTCGTCAAGGTTTCTCTTGGAGTGCTAGCGAGGAGCTCTGCCTAATGTAAGTTGGAATCTTGTTCCAAAGCATGGGAAGTCTCTGGGACAGGAGTCTATCCCTCCAGCATGTCCTATTTATTGTGGTGAGGTTTAGATCCGTAGAGCGTGTGGCTTGAGTGGATAAAGTTTTGTTTAGGTGGAGCATGTCCATCAATTCTGGGTTGGACATGGCCTTGTATGTCAGACAGAGATCACCTCTGAGAAGGTGGTATGCAACCGAGTACAGCTGGAGTTTCTTCATTCGAGCTGCATAGGGCATCTGTTTGAGGCCAGTGATCCTCTTGGTGAGGTACTTCTGTGGTCTTTCCAGCTGTTGCAGGTGTCTTGTAAGGTACATCCCAAATGGGACGTTGTACTCTATGATGGATCTGATGAGTGATGATTAGAGGGGCACAATGACCTCTTTTGATCTGGATGCAAACCCTTTTGTGATTAGGTGGGCCACATAGAAGGATTTTCTAACCACTTTGGCAATGTGATTATCAAAGGAGAGATTACTATCTACTTAGGTCCCCAGATCCCGTATTATGTTTTCCGTTTTTAGGGAACTACCACCTATGTGGTAGTTTGTGGGTACTTTATTTCCAAAGGGAATAACTATGTACTTTTTGGCATTTAGCTTGAGGCCATGATTTTGACATCAGGTATCTGTCTCAGTGAGACCCTTTTGGAGGATGTCTGTGTCAGCCAGTGAGTCAGTTATAGCCCCTAGTTTGCAGTTGTCTGCGAACTTGGTCAGCCATAGTCCTCCTGTGCTTGTCTGTACCTCTGAGAAGTATATGCCGAACAGGAGGGGTCCTAGGGCTGAGCCCTGGGGAATGCCACTTGTAACCGGTTTAGAGTCAGACCTAGCTCGTGCAACTCTCACCATGTGGGTTCTGTCCATGAGCCAATTGACAACCCATCTTGTGACAATAGGAGTTTATGTTCAGGCTGCTGAGCTTGTCTATAATACCAGAATGGGGAATGGTGTTGAAGACATTTGCGAGGTCTAGTTAGGCTGTGTGTACCAACTTTCCCTCATCTATAGCCTTGGTAACTGTCTCAAAGAAGTCCACCAGGTTTAGGAGGCATGATCTGCCCTTAAAGCCGAACTGGGTTGGGTCCAGTGTTTGGAGGTTCCCAATGTCTCTGTTAATGAGTTCCATGATGATGCGCTCCATAGCCTTGAAGACCAAGCTAGTGAGGCTTATAGGGCGATAGTTCCCAGGGTCTGTTGTGGCTCCACCTTTGTGGAGCGGAATAACCGTTGCTGTGCACCACTCTATGGGTACATAGCCTGTGGAGAGGCTGAGTTTGAACAGTGTGATTAGGTGAGGGGTTAGTTCGTCTTTGAGCTTGTGTACGACGCAGCCTGGGACACTGTCCGGTCCCATTGATGCTGTGTTTTTGGCTTTGGAGAGGGCTGTTTTAACCTGAATGTCTGTAATTTCAGGGGCTCTACATTCTTCTGGTATGGTTATGGGCCCTTTTAGGAGAGAGAGGGGGGTGAAGTTTGCACTGAACCTGTCTGCCAGGATGTTGGCAATATCGGTTGGTTCAGTTTATTTTGTGCCATTCTGCACTAACTCCGAGCAGATCTGAGCATTGCCACTTAGATTCTTGACATAGCTAAAGAATGCCTTGTGGTTATCTTTGGAGTCCTTGGCAAGTTTTCTTTCAAATCTCACCTTGGACGATTTTATGAGGGATTGTAGTTTCTTGCTGATACTGATCAGGGATGTCTTCCCTTCTTGGGATTTTACACTTTTCTGTACTAGTTTCCTCCCTCTATTGTATAACTTGTTTATGGCAGGGGTCCACCAGACTGGTTTCCTTTTCTTAGAGGAGTGAGTCTTGGTTTTGCTTGGGATAGCGTGATCCATGCATTCTTGTAGGTGCCCGTAGAATGCATTAGTAAATGATTTTGCAGCTTGGACAGCATTATCCTTTAGCATGGAGGCTTTGAAACTTTTCACCTCCATCTTAAGTAACGTGAAGTTTGCTTTTGAAAAGGTTTTCATGGTGGTTTCCTTGTCTGGGGGTGGGGACGGAATGTGGATATCCAAAGTGATTTGTTTATGGTCAGATCTAACCAGCAAGGGGTTGACCTCTGGGGTGGAACACCGGTCGCCCATGTTGGTGATGACCAGGTCCAATATGTTGTCACTTCTGGTGGGAGTGTTGACCAGTTGCCAGTTGTTCCAGGGTGTTTTAGTTTATAAATTCTAGGAAATGTTAGGCAAGGGAGTTAGTACTTGACTAGTTCTCCCAGTTAATGTTTGGATAGTTGAAATCACCCAATATTAGGGTATGTTACCCAGTGTTTCCAGAAATGCGAAATCGGGGTCCTGGGACATGGTGGGCGATCTGTAGCAAGCTACAGTTTGAATTGCAGTTTTGCCCATTGTTAGTTGCACGTGGATAATCTCTGAAGCATCGTGCTGTGTCACTAACCTGGAGGTGTGGGTATCCTTGATGAATATGGATACTCCCCCGCCTTTTGTATTTCGGTCCGGGTTCTGTGGCTGAAAAGTATGGTATGAGTTGTATCCTGGTGGTGCTGGGGTGCTCTCTGGAGCCTTAAACCAGGTTTCTGTTACTGCACATATATCGATTTTCTCCATACTGAGGAGTGCCTCGAGTGCATGCATTTTGAGGTTTAGACTTCTGGCATTGAATAGTATTACCCTCAGATTTTTGTTACTTGTGCTATTTACGGCGATGGGTTTGTCTTTTGAGCCTTGCCTAAAAAAGGCACTATGGGGTGGCAAGAGCCTTGGCCAGTATTAGAAAGCCTAAGGGTGACAGGTGCAAGCCGTCTCTAGAGAAGCAGCGTGGCTTGTCGAGCATGTCATCCCAGGCAGACAGACACTGGATCCCCTTTGAATGACACCAGAAACTTAGCCAGTTGTTGAAATTGATCATTTTTTTCTTTATACCGTGGTATCATTCTTGGTGAGGGCAGGATGCTACTCAGGATCAGGGTCATACAGGCCTGGGCTACATGATCAGAGAGCTATTCCATGTCTCTTTTTTATGTAGTCCACGGAGGTACGGCTCAGTTCATTCACAACAACATGGACAATGACAGAGTCGTATTTGTACTTGTTCTGGAGTGACCTGAGTGCTTGTGTTACGTGGTGGATCCTGGCACCCGACAGGCAGCTAACAGTAACCTTCTCCTTATTCAGCCTCGTGAGTGGGACGTCAGTGTGCCTGACTATAGAGTCACCTATTACTAGTATGTTGGGTATGTTATTTTGCCTTGAGGGCTGTGATTGCGTGGCACACTGGTTTTGTGAAGTATGTGTTTCATGGTTTATGTTGGGAGGTAGAGGTTGCTTGGATGTCTGCTTTGGAGGGCTCTGTTGCTTTTGCAGATTTTTATTTAGAGCCTCCGAGTATGTTTTCGTGTATTTACGTGTGTTTTTTGCCGGTGCTGGTTTAATGGGTCTATGTGAGACTGGTGGTGTGATGCCAGTATTTCCTTTCTCCTCTTGACTGACTGATCCAGTCTTGGGTTGAGAGAGCTTAGCCTCCAGTTTGACTGTATAATTGCATCTCTCGCATGTATTAGTGTTTGGTGTTAAGAGGAGAGGGTCGTCTGTGTACATGAGGCAGTTGTACCATTGCCTCAAAATGCCCAGATTCATCAGTTAGACTGGAGAGTACACCTGAAACTGCCCTTTGGACATGCCTGGAGAGGTACAGTAAACTGTTTTACTGAATGGCTGGTAAAGTCAAATAGAGAGCCTTGTCCTTCTGTAGTGCTAGGGTTTATAAGTGATTGCTATGAGTTTTGAGCAAGTGCCAGGCTGAGAAATGAATGACTTGAGTGCTTAAGTTGAAAGTTTGTCTAGTTCCAAGGGAAAAATTGAAGAGGAGACTTTGTGGAGCCGGGAATAGTTATACCCTAGCTAACCAGAGCTGCCCGGCGTGCAAAACCGGGCAAATGCGGTTTTTATAGCAGGGAAATGAAAGAGATAGAAATTAGCCCAAAATGGCCAATAAACTACTACTTTCTGGGCTGAAACCACTCCTCCAGGGACAGATAGGCTGCTCAAAGCTCCCCTCTCTCACAGGTGAACAGAGAAACGTCCTTCTATCCAAGTAAGATTTGGGCAAACACAGAGATTTGTAACACAGCCCTGAATTCAGCACTAACCTGAAAACTGGACTATACTAGCTTAGAAAGGTGGGAAACAAGTATACATATATATATATATATTTTTTCAGAAAATAAAGCAGATACAATAAAAAAACACTTTAAATGTGCATAAAAAGATGCTTATTATTATATATCTCAGTTAAGAGTTGTAGTCAATGCTCCTAGTAATAAAGTAGGAAGAAACACAAATACAGTAAAAGCAGATGAATAAAGTGAAATTTTTTTATATATAAAAAACAATAGAAAAAGAAAAATCTAATTTAAACAAGTTACCCAATTAACCAGAAAAAAAACTCAAACCTGAGCCCTGTTCCAGCAGTCTTCAATCAGACAAGTTCTAACTGCACACTCCCGCTACTAGAGTGCAGGGGAACCTTCTCCAAAAAAGATGGCCTTGATCAGTGCTCAAGTTATACAAACAAAGCTAGATTCAGCAGGCCTGAATCTGGTCCGATGCTACAGCAACAAGGTGCACCAGTTTCAGAAAGAAACAGTTCGAATAAGCAGGCACAATAAGCCTGTGACCAGAAATTCCCAGGTCAGAAGGGCAGAATCCGGCCTCTCCTCCCACAAGAGTGCAGACCACAAACCATCTTAATGAAGAATAACTGGCCTGAAGCCCAAGTGCTTAAACCAGAACTAATACACTTTTAGAATAGCAGACACTGAGCTTTCAATCAGCAATTCCCAGCTTAGAAGGATGTAAGCTACCTGTCCTGCCACAACAGTGCAGACCACAAACCTTCTTAATGTAAAACAACCGGTATGAAGCCCAAGTGCTTAAACCAAAAGACAGAATAACAGTTACAATTTAATCAGGCTACTACCAAACAGCAATAAATGCAGCAGAATAAATAAAATTGAGTACCTTTAAGAAGAGGCAAAAGCAAAATAAAGTAGGGGGAAACACAAATACAGTAAAAGCAGATGAATTTTTTTTGTTAGTAAAGTGCAAGGAGAGAGGACGGAAGAACCTAAGTGGGTTTGCCTTCTCAAATCTTTTCTCTGTATTATGTAGAGTGAACACTAGACTCAGAATATGATCTCACTGTATTCGGTTAAGTGAGCAAATGAGATGGACTCAGGAGGAGTGTTCAAATACAGCCTTACAGGAGGGGCGGGCAATTCCAGAGTCACCAACACTAACACCAAAACAAGAACAGGGAGGATGGGTGGGGACAAACAAGAAGAAGAATAAGTACAGTTTTACAGATTACAGAGATATTAAATCAAAATGCAGACAAAAAATGAGAATAAACACTTATATTTTCTCAATATCACAGCTGGAAGTAGGTCAATCTCTCTGCAGCAGCCTGAGCAGCAGCTATATCTGATTTAAAACACAGGACATAAACCAAACAATACAGATACAGGAATACTTTGTCCGGATGAAACAAGTTCTGAAAACTTACTGCCACTAAGAAAACAGACAAGGCCTCCAGACAAAGGATTTCACTACAAGTGAGGTCAACACTAAGAGATATACAGCTATAACACACAAGAAGAAGAATAAGTACAGTTGTACGGATTACAGAGATATTAAATCAAAATGCAGACAAAAATGAGAATAAACACTTATCTTTTCTCAATATCACAGCAAGCAGTAGGTAAATCTCTCTGCAGCAGCCTGAGCAACAGGTATATCTGATTTAAAACACAGGACAGAAACCAAACAATACAGATGCAGGAATACGTTGGCCAGATGAAACTAGTTCTGAAAACTTACTGCCACTAAGAAAACGGACAAGGCCGCCATACAAAGGATTTCACTACAACTGAGGTCAACACTAAGAGATATACAGCTATAACACACAAGAAGAAGAATAAGTACAGCTGTACAGATTACAGAGATATTAAATCAAAATGCAGACAAAAATGAGAATAAACACTTATCTTTTCTCAATATCACAGCTGGCAGTAGGTCAGTCTCTCTCTGCAGCAGCCTGAGCAACAGATATATCTGATTTAAAACACAGGACACACACACACACACACACACACACATATATATATATATATATATATATATATATATATATATACAGAGAGAGAGAGAGAGAGAGAGATATATAGATATATATATATATGTATGTATATACATACGGTTTACTATCGTTAATTCGAACGGCAAAATATTTGCCATTCAAAATTATGAAAATTTAAACCGAAACAAAATATTTCGAGTGTACACAGTGTCGCCCCAAATGATCGACACATTTGAGTCGACATTGTCGCTGAAAATGTGACATGATATCCGTATAGGAGCTGATGTAAATCAAACTCCTATACAACATATCACGTTTTTGCAGGGGGGCAAGCACCCCTGCACCTCCTGTCCCCTGCTACTAATTTATTCCAACTCCAAGATCGCACTACAGTTGGGATATGGATGAATTTCCAATCCTCACTATACCGCAATCTCATACATATAGTCAAACACACTTATGCGAATGCACTACTGCATTCACGTAAGTGTGTTCGACTATCCAAACTACTATTCATTTATTGAAAGGCATTGTGATTTTCGGCAGCATAACTGCCAACAGCATGTCGTTCGTGATAATGATAGTAAACGTATACATACAAATAGATATGTCTGTGTGTGTGTGTGTGTGTGTGTGTGTGTGTGTGTGTGTGTGTGTGTGTGTGTGTGTATAAATAAATATATATATATATATATATATATATATATATATATATATATACACAGAAAAGTTGAGAAATCCCTTTGGACTCCCTTACACACAGAAGATATACTGTATATTATTTCATAGATAGTATAGCATCCCTAACCAAGGATTCCCCAACATCTAATCCTAACCCTTCCCAACAGCCACATACATGCACTTTCACCTTCAAACCTGCATCCACATCCTATATAAAACTACTCTTAAACAAACTCAAACCATGCTCTACTTCAGCTGATGACATTCCAAGTGAGTACCTTAAAATAGCAGCCAGTAGTATTGTTTATCCTGTATCAACCCTTATAAATAGGTCGGTATAGGAATCTCACTTTCCCACTCTCTCAGGAAAAAAAATCACACATTATCCCTCTACAAAAAGGAGGAAATTCAGCATACATTACTAACTTTAACCTATAGAAATCTTATTTCCCCCTATCCAAAGTACTTAAAAATGAATTTAGAAACAATTGCTAAACTATCGCCTGCAGGAAGAACTATTGTCCTCCATACAACAAAGCTTTTGTCCCTTCCACTGTATTAACACTGCACTTATAGCCTTTATAGATACTGTCAATAAAGCTAAAGATAACTGCAAACTAGTTTATTCCTTATTTTTATATTATTATTATTTAATATTACCCGGTAATCTAACTTTTGCTGCCATAAATGTTGGAAGCATAAGAAATAAAGTTGTTCCACTACATGCCTGGATTGTCCAACGTCAGCCTGATACTCTAGCTGTAACTGAAACTTGGCTAAACCCAGCATCAATGACTCCAACATTATACCTCCTGACTATAATAGCATTTGTAATGACCATACAAAGAAGAAAGCTGGTGGTATTGCCTTAATTTTTCTCAAAAAGTACCAGATTTCCCCTTACAACAAACCAGTAATAAAATGCAATTCAACAGAGCTACTTATTACTTTCCTAAAATTAAACAATTATAAACAAATGTGTATTACTGCTCTTTACATCCTTCCTGGTGACAATACAGCTATACTGGAAGATATACTACACTGGATATCCATAACATTTCCACAAGAAATAATACTACTAGGGGATGTGAATGTCAGTTGGTTAGATATAAACTGTAACTCCCCTACATCTATTGTGAATGTATTTGGTTTCACACAACTAATTAATAGCCCTACCACCTCAGGTACAATATCTGATTGTCTCAGTGATCATCTCCCAATCTGTTTGGGGGTCCGAATGGAGAGATGATAAAAACAGCAAAAGGAGAGAAGTATTGCTGGAATTAAATTCATCCTCAAGTCTTGGTGAGTACCTTCACGAGGTGGACCCAGATTTTCACAAAATCTCACCAAGACACCGATATATAGTCTGTATTTTATATAGCATCTATCATACACAGAAGTAGATTAAAAAATAAAGAAGATAGTTGGCTGCACAAGTCCCAAGATAAAAAAGTGCCCAATCCTGGTAGGCGCACAGGTACCAGGACTGGAAGAAATTACAGTGTAGAATCCTCAAGACATGGAAATATTTATGCAATGGAGCTAGGCCATACCCAGAGGGAGGATGGCCACCCTGTTGTAGAAGTATGTAGCAGTCCACAAAAACTGATAGGCCAAAAAAAAGCTTTACAGACGATACAGTGGATTGTTGAGGATAAGAAAGAAATTATGTATTGTTACTATTATGCAAAAAGCCCAGAATTTCAAGCAAAGATATACAAAAAGATTAAGAGAGAAATTGAAGGAAAGAAAAATACTTCCACAACAAAAACTGTCACAAGCTTCAAATAAAAATTTCTGTTCATTAATACAACATATCCATGAAAAACACTATATAGACCAAGGAACCTTGTGCCATTTGGAAAAAGAAGTGACTGAGGAAGTGCGAAAATGTAAGAAAAAAAATTAGAGACGGTTGAAGGGTATAAAAAAGAAATAAGGGGAAAGAGAGATCTGATATGGTGCAATATTTATGCAAAGGAGAAAGCCAAATTAATCAACACAAAAAGGCAGCCCCAAAGATCTTCGAGGAGAAATATAGGCAAAGGCATCCAGTTATGGAAAATTTCACAATAAAAACAATAAGATTACAAAGAGGGAATTTAGAACAGAAGATTAGTCAACTGGAAGTTAAAAAATAGAAACTGAAGTTATGGAGTTAATTGCAAAGTGAAGGATTCAGTGTAGAAAGTCTGGCACAGGTCATGTCACAGCATGATGGAACAACTAGTCCCCAAAGTTAGGAGAAACAAGAGGAGCAGGAGACATCTGAAGAAGAAATATGGACATGAGAAAGAAAAAGAGATTTAATATGGTGCAATATCTATGCAAAGGAGAAAGCAAAACTAATCAATGCAAAAAGAGCAGCACCAAAGATATTTGAGGAGAAATACAGGCAAAGACATCCAAATATGGAAAAATTTACAATACAGAAAGTAAGAAAACAGAGAAAAAGTAGAAAAGAGAATTAGTAATTGAGAAGTTAAAGAAATCGAAACTGAGGTTATGGATTACTGCAAAGTGAAGGATTTAGTGTAGAAAATTTAACTCGGATAACACAACAGGATAGAGTAATGGACACCCAAATTAAAGAGAAACTAGAGGAGCAGGAAGCATCTAATCAATTGACATATGAAGATAGTTTGGAGCCTCCCACAGGAAACCAGTACAAAGGTTCAGTTGGAACTATACAGCAAGGGAAAGAGCAGGAAACTGTGGCAACTCTGACACAGTCTATGTCGGGAAGTGATATGCCAGTGAGTTCCCATATGAAAGAGCAAAGGATGACACAGGGTGAAACTGAAGAGAACATGGCACAGGAAGAAGCTCTGGAGCTTTCTATAGAATGCCCGCAAGAAATGGCGAACAAAGAATGTGCCCTCAATTTAGAAGGAAATGATTTAAGAGAAGAGTTGCTTGATAATGGAGATGGATAGACATATCAAGATAAATGAAAGAAATAGACTGCAGAAGGTCAATAAAACTCAAAAAGTTAGAAGTTTGATAGAATAAATGAACACAGTAATTAGGACTGCCCATAGAAATTCATGCAATATAACAGAAGTAAATAGGACACATTACTGCACAGCCAAATTAATAACAGATAAAGTCCTACCACAAGAACACAGGGTAGTAAGGGAAAGGACAGGGAGAAATTGAATGTCATCATGGAAGTATCGAATAGAGAAAACTGTAAAGCAAGTAAGACAAGAAGTGTCACAGTTAGAAGAGTATAGAAGAGGGAGCAGATAAACAAAAATATTCAGAAAGATCGATGTGATAAAAACAATGCACAGTATTATAACGGATCAGGATTATTCCTGCTCTATCGCAAATAAAAATATTAGCACGGGTAGAAAGACTTAAAAGGTACACAGATAAATATAAACAAAAAAGTACAAAATAAGCAATTTATTGATGACCCAAAAAATTTTATAGAGAACTGGGAAACAATGTGAAAGGAATTGAAAGACCACCAAAAAAAAGAAGAAATAAACACATTTTGGAGAACTATCTATGAAGATCCAGTGGAACATAACAAATGTGCTAAATGGATAGAAAAAGTAAAAGAAAGAATAAGAAGTTCAAATGTACAGGATATGAAATGATATGAAGTAACGGCTGGAGAGATTGAAACAAAGTTAAGAAAAGCCTCTAATTGTAAAACCCCATGCCCAGCTGCAGTACTTAAATTCTGGCTTAAAGTATTAAAATCTTTGCACAAAGATTTAGCCATGAGTAAGAACTGTTTATATGCGGACCCCGAACAGACACCAGCCTGGCTAACAACAGGGAAAACTATGTTCCTACTTGAGTGAACTTGCAAGCTATCCTAAAAACTATAGATCAATAATTTGCCTCCTGAAGATGTATAAACTATATGCTGGAATTGATGCCAACAGAGTTTATAGTCATTTAGAGGAAAATTCAATTATGGCAATAGAACAAAGGGGTAATAAAAGAAAGTCATATGGAACAAAGGATCATTTGTTGTTAAACAAAGTCATAGTGGAGAGCTATAAAAAGGGGAGGCATCTAAGTATGGCATGGATAGACTACAAAAGCATTTGACAGTATCCCACATTCATGCATAAAAGAGTGCTTAAAAATATCTAAGATATACTCTGCACTGATAAACTACATCACAGCAGCCGTGAAACAGTGGCAAACCACTTTGCAGTTAAACTATGATAAAGGACAAATTATTGTTCCAGGGATAAAAATCCAAAGGGGGATATTCCAGGGTGACTCTGTCACCGCTGCTCTTTTGCCTTGCCCTTAACCCATTAAGCTGTCTACTTAACAGATTAGGTCATGGCTATAATGTGGCTCCCAGAAAGCAACAAAGTGTAAAGACTTCTCATCTTCCCTTTGTCGATGATTTAAAACTGTATAGCTCATCAGATGAGGAACTGAAGGCATAACTGCAAGTAGTCAACACTTTTTCAGATGATAAAATAATGTCATTTGGTCTTGATAAATGGCAAAAGCAGTCTTTAAAGCAGCAAAACTGCAACACCAAGAAAACATCAGTTTGGGACAAGAATGTGATATAAAAGAACTTGAGCAAGAGGGAGTGCACAAATATATGGGAATTGATGAAGAATCAACAATAAAAGATGTACAAATGCGAACGAAACTCAGTAGGGAATATTTTAGAATACTTAAATTAATCCTGAAAAATATGTTGACATCTAGAAACAAAGTTCAAGCTATAAACCAATTTGCTTTTCCTGTCCTAACTTACAGTTTTGGAGTGACTGACTAGCCCCAAAATGTGTTGGATAGAATAAACAGGAAAACAAGAAGGATGCTTCGTGCTCATCAGATGATTTGTAAAAATCACTGCATACCAAGATTATATATTCCCTGTTCCGAAGGAAGTATGGGTCTTCTTTGAAACTGATTACATGCATAGTTCTACAATTGTGGAACTGCATAATATCTGCTGACTTCATAAGACCGAAACATAGTGAAAGTTTTGAAACATGAGGAGAATAAATCTAAGATGACTTCCCTTCTTAGTCTAGCCGAAGCATATCAGCGTTATGCGGGAATGGAAATCAAACCAGAAGTAAATAAAAATCAGGCAGCAACTGAATGTGCCAAAAAGTAAAAGAAAGAATATAAGGTGAAGGATCAGATGAGAAGGCAAGACATGTGGAAAATGGATAAATATTGTTGCAAGTATAGAAAACTCTTGGAACAACCTCACGCTGATCAGGATCAAATGCAGGAATGGTTAAGGAGAGGTGAATTCAAACCAAAGGATGAAAGGTTAAGGCCCAAGATAGTGAACTATGTACATGTTGGTTTACAAAGTCCATTGAACATATGGGAGAAACAGACAAATCTAGGTTTTGTAAAATAGAATTGAAAACAGTTGCACACCTTGTTACTGGTTGTGACATACTAATGGCAGAAAGACTGTATACTGAAAAGCATAATAATGTGTAAAACTGTTGTACTACAGACATTACAATATTGAAGTAGCGAAACATGAGCCACAAAGCATCATAGAAAATGATGAAGTCTATCACATGGGATCACCCGTTATCAATAGTTCAGAAGATAGATGCAAGAAAACCAGATATATGGTCCATGAAAAGAAGACAAAAGTAGCATTGATCAGTGAAATTGATAAACCCAGTGACTACAATATCTTGAGTGCAGAGAGAGACAAAGTCATAAAATATCAGGATTTGCAGACAGAAATGAAAGCAATGTGGAAGAAAGCTACCCAGACAGTTCTAAGAGTAGTAGGAGCAATAGGTCTTATAAAAAAGAATCTACAGTCGTACTTAGATATGTTACCAATACATGTAACTCCATACAAACTGCAGAAGGAGTCATTACTGGACACTTTGCAGGTGCTGTGAAGAACAGTTCTGGCTGACATCAAAGATTGAAACAATACTAATTTCTCATAGCAATGCTAATTTCATGAACTTTAATCATACTTTGACTTAGGAATTTCCATTCCTGTCACGGTATTAGAAACCCAAAAAGATCTGGAGAAATTAAAACAGACATCTCACACATCCACTTAAACAGCGTGTTTATAAAACAACACACAACCTTTCCAAGTTTAGCCCAGAAATGTTCATTACTAACCTTTCATCTATTAACTGGAACTTCCTAAAAATCCTCCCCTTAGATGATTCTGTAAATGGATTCAATGCAACCTTCCCGAATATCCTAAATAGCCTTGCACCTCCTAGAAGGAAGAGGCTGAAAAAAATAATGCAATTTTTTTATCCAAAAAAAGAGTAGAATGCTAATGGAGGACAGTGAAAAAGCATGGAAAGAATGGTAAAAATATAAAACACCACAATGTCTTGAAAACTTCAGAACACTTCAGAATTATGCTAAAAAGAAAATTAATGAGGACAAAAATATGTACTATAATAGCTTTTAGAATAATAGTAACAACTGTAAACAAATATGGACAACCATTAAAGAAATCTTGCATCCAGGGAATAAATTCAACCATAACCCCTCTCCCAATAACTTATCACGTGAAACCGCAATACAGTTCAATTCTTATTTCATAGATAGTACAGCATCTCTAACCAAGGATTCCCCAATATCTAATCCTAACTCTGCCCAGCACTGCATCCAGTTTCACCTTCAAACCTGTGCCCACATCCTGTATAAAACTGCTGTTAAACTCAAACAATGCTCCAGTTCATCTGATGACCTTTCAAGGTAATACCTTAAAATAGCAGCCAATAGCATTGCCTACCATGTTTCAATCCTTATAAATATAAGTCAGTCCTGGAATCCCATGCTCCCTCTCTCTCTAGAAAAAGTCAGACATTATCCCTCTGCAAAAAAGAGGAAATTGAACAGACTTTATTAATTTTAGACCTATACCAGTCATATCCCCCTCTCCAAAATACTTGAAAAATGTATGCAAAAACAATTACTAAACTGTCTCCTGCTGGAAGAACTCCTACCCTCCAAACAACATGGCTTCAGTCCTCCCAATAGTACTAATACTGCACTTCTAACCTATAGAGATAATGTCAATAAATCTAGAGATAATGGCAAACTAGTCTCCAACTTATCTCTAGACTTGACTAAAGCCTTTGACACAGTTTGTCACAGCAAACTTTTATTTCAGTTGTCTTCATTAGATCTCTCTCAGACCACCCTTCAGTGGTTCATAGTACCAAAATACAAAAGTAACCACCCCTTTCAGTCCATCTTGCTGTTTTAAAAATAGTAACTCTCCACTAAACCTTAACTTTTTAAACAGGTAAAACTCAAGTTACCTACTTTCATATCTAACTTCTCTAGTGCACACTGTAGAGTGCATTCTTTTCAATCTTACCTTTAAGCATCCCTGTTACTAGCACTTTCTCTAATACCTAAAAAGATCATCTCTACTTGACTCCAAGTAGACTTTTCAATATCTGTTAAACCTAGCACTTGCTCCTACAGTACTTATTACCTTGATACGGCACTCTTATAGATAGCACCCCAAAAAGGCAAACCCCCATTTCTCGGTCACTCACGTCCCCGGAATCTCTTTTAAAGTTTTTTTGTCTAGTCCTTCTAGCATGTCGAGGGATCAGTTGCTAGTGTCCTCTCCTGCTCAGCTGGTGAACCTGGGAATACTGAGGCAATGTTACAATTGCCTCATGTACACAGACAACCCTCTCCTCCTCCCACAAAACACAAATACATGCGAGAGATGCAACTATACGGCCAAACTGGAGGCTGAGCTCTCTCAACATAGGACTGGCAAGACCAGTCAGGAGGAGAAGGTTACCACACACACTATAGACCCAGTCTCACATAGTACCATCACAACCTCAAATCATACACATAAACACACAAAGACATACTTGGCTCTGATCAAAAATCTACCAAAACAGCAGAGGCCACCAAAGCAGACACCCAAACAACCACCACCTCAGAACACAACACCTGCAACACATAGACCTCACAGTCAGAGTGTCAAACAGTCACAGCCCTTAAGGCCAAACACAATGCCAGACACACTAGTCATTGGTGACTCCATAGTCAGACACACTGACGTCCCGCTCACCAGACTGAGTAAGGAGAAGGTCACAGTAAGCTGCCTGTCGGGCTAGAATCCGCCACATAACGCAGGCACTCAGGTCTCTCAACAGCAGGTACAAATATGACTCAGTCATTGTCCACGCTGGTGTAAACGACCTGAGATGTACCTCCTTGGACTACATGAAAAGAGACATTGAGGAGCTCTCTGATTATGTAGCCCAGGCAGGTATGACCCTGACCTTGAGCAGTATCCTACCTTCACCAAGAATGATGCCACAATACAGAGATAAGATGATCAGCTTTAACAATTGGCTTAAACTCTGGTGTCATTCAAAGGGGATCCAATGTCTGTCTGCCTGGGATGACATGCTGGACAAGCCACGCTGCTTCAAGGGACGGCTTGCACCTGTCACCCTGGGATTCCGGATATTGGCAAAGGCTCTTGCCACCCCATAGTGCCTTTTTAGGCAAGGCTCAAATTCTAAACCTACCACCCTAGAACACAAAAAGGAAAAAACTAAGGGTAATGCTGCTCAATGCCAGAAGTCTAAATCTCAAAATGCACGCACTCGAGGCCCTTCTCAGTATGGAGAACATTGATGTCTGTGCAGTGACAGAAACCTGGTTCAAGGCTCCTGAGAGCACCCCAGCACTATCAGGTTTTACCTCTTATCATGCGTTCCGCCCCAAAATCCGGACAATACCAAGAAAGGAGGGGTATCCATATTCATCAAAGACACCCACACCTCAAGACTGGTGGCAACGACGATGCATCGGAGACCATCCAGGTGCAATTAACCATAGGCAAGACTGCTCTGCAAATTGTAGCATGTTACAGGCCACCCTCACAAACTCAGGAACCTCACATGGCCTTCCTGAAAACACTAGAGGGATAAATGTATCACCAAACACCATCATACTAGGTGACTTCAATTACCCTAATATAGACTGGGAACACTACTCAAGCCCAAACACCCTAGCCCAAAAGTTCCTGGAATTCATAAACTCAAATGCCATGGAACAACTAGTCACCATCCCCACAAGAGGAGAAAACATACTTGATCTCATCATCACGAACATGGGAGCACAATGTTCAACACCGAAGTATACCCCTCACTGGTGAGATCAGATCACAAACTAATCTCGCTGGAGGTCCTCATCCCACCCCCACCTGAAATAAAAAGACCATAGTAAAGAACTTCTCAAGCTGACTTCACACTTCTAAAGACTAGTGTGGTCTCCTTTAAGGCCCCGAGCCGACGGAAAACAGTACTCAAGCCGCTGAATCACTTACAAATGCCTTCTACCAGCACCTGCAGGACTGCATGGATAAGGCAATCCCAAGCAAAACAAAGACTCTTTGTACCAAAGGCAAGCGTCCACTCTGGTGGACCCCAGCCATAAACAAACTCTACAACAAAAGGAGGAAGCTACTACAAGATAGAGCAAAATCCTTAAAAGGTAAGACACCCTTGATCACTATAAGTAAAAAACTAAGAGCTCTCATAAAATCATCCAAAGCAAATTTTGAGAGAAAAATAGCTAAAGACTCAAAAGACAATCATAAGGCCTTCTTTAGCTATGTTAGAAACCTGGGAGGAAACTCCCAGATATGCTCAGAACTAGTTCAAAATGATGTGAAGATTACTGATCCTACAGACATTGTCAACATACTGGCTGACGGGTTCAGTGCAAACTTCTCCCCCGCCCTCCCCCCCAAAAGGAGAGATATCTATACCAAGTGAGTGCAGCCCCCCAAACATCTCCAACGCCCAAGTGAGAACTGCTCTCTCCAAAGCAAAAACACAGCATCCATGGGACCTGATGGTGTCCCCGGCTGTGTGCTCCACGAACTCAATGAGGAATTAAACCCACAGCTAGTACAGCTGTTTAATCATAGTCTTACCTCTGGATACGTACCCAGGGAGTGGCGCACTGCAACTGTGGTCCCACTTCACAAAGGCGGTGCCTCCACCGACCCTGGAAATTACCGCCCATTAGCTTGACAAGCCTTATCTGCAAAGCCATGGAGAGGATCATAATGGACCTCATAAATAAAGACATAGGGAATTTGCAGACTTTGGATCCATCCCAGTTTGGCTTTGTCAAAGGCAGATCATGCCTTCTAAACTTGGTTGACTTTTTCGAAACAGTCACCAAAGCCATTGATGAGGGAAAGGCAGTCCATACAGCCTACCTCGATCTGGCGAAGGCCTTTGATACAATACCCCACTCGGGTATCATTGAAAAACTCATCAGCTTAAATGTTAACCCATACATCACAAGATGGGTTGCAAACTGGCTGAGTGACAGAACCCACAGGGTCAGAGTTGCTGGCGCCATGTCAGACTCAAAGCCTGTCACAGGTGGTGTACCACAGGGCTCAGTCCTGGGCCCACTCTTGTTTGGCATCTACTTTTCCGAAGTACAAGCAAACACAGGAGGGTTATGGCTGACAAAGTTTGCAGATGACTGCAAACTGGGCGCCATAGTAGAAAACACATCTGACACAGATATCCTTCAGAAGGGTCTCACAGAAACGGATAACTGGTGCCAGAGCCATGGCCTAAAGTTAAATGCCAAAAATGCATAGTCATACCCTTCGGGAAAAACAAGGTTACCCCTAGCTACCAAATAGGTGGCAATCCACTGAGTACAGAAGAAGTTATCAGGGACCTGAGGACCCAGGTTGATAGTAGTCTGTCATTCGGCACCCATGTAGCTAAAGTAGTTAGGAAGACCTTCTACATTGCCCACCTTATCATGAAGGGATTCTCATCTAGATCAAGGGAGGTCATAGTCTCCCTATACTCATCACTCATCAGACCAATGATTGAGTACAATGCCCCATTCGAATGTATCTGACCCGACACTTGCAGCAGCTGGAGAGGCCACAAAGTTCCTCACCAAAAGGATAAAGGGTCTCAAACATCTGTCCTATGCTGCCCGACTGAAAGAACTCCAGCTCTATTCAGTCGCCACCGCTTGCTCAGAGGTGACCTTTGCCTAACATACAAGGCCATGTCAAACCCAGATTTGATGAATATGCTTCACCTCAAAAATCTAGATCCGTCAGAGCCACAAGGGCGGAGACTTAAACCTCGACACGGCTATTAATAGGACGTGCTGGAGGGATAGATTCATCACCCAAAGACTCCCTATGCTGTGGAATAAAATCCCGGTATATGTGAGGCAGAGCACCTCGCTGGCCTTGTTCAAGAGAAATCTTGACCAATGGATGGGAGATCACAGATATACCCCAGGGATTACCTCAGTGTCACTGCTCAACAGAGGCACAGCAAAATAATGGGTATAGTTCCCCATACTAAAGGGGTGGCGTAAGCCACAAAACTATGGGCTAGGCTTGTAAATGCCCTCGGGCAGATAGCCTAGTATGAACCTATGAACCTATGAAAACTACCTGTTCAGTAGGTATCAGTCAGTAAAATGGCACTGCACCCTCTCTCCATGCCCTCCGATCACCATCAGTGTACCACAAGGCTCTATGCTTAGTCCACTCCTCTTTAACATTCTCACCAACACCCTCCCGAAATCCACACAACAGGCCTCCCTAATTTCAGTATGCTGATGACTCCACACTCATTTGCTTATATGACAATGTGGCACATCTCCAAAAAATTACTCAGGAAGCCATAACAGTAACTGAAACATGGGGTGTAGCTCAGAATTTATATTCAACCCTATAAAAACAAACATCTACTCCCCCCCCCCAAATCCTTCTCCCATGAAAAAACAAAAATTAAAGTCCTCTCTCATGATAATACAGCCATTGAAGTCACTTCTCATAGCAAGTTATTAGGGATGATAGTGAATGATAATCTTACATTTGATTTGCATAAACAAAATTGCTTAAGAATAACTCATCAAAAACTAAGGATGCTTTATAGAGCTTTCTTATCAATGCAACTAAAGCTACACTTGCCATTACTTATCTCCTCCCCACACCTCTTTATGGCACTTCTGCCCTTACTTTCAGACATCAAGAAACTCAAAACTTAAGCAATGCTGTAATACAGTTGCTAAATTTGCAGCAAATACCTCTTTCAGAACCAACCACTGTATAGCACTGAAAAGACTAAATTGGTTAGAACTACCCCATTGACTAACATATATAGAGCTTCTTACCACCTATGAAATTGTCCAGAATCCATCCGCTTGCCAAGCACGAAATGACATTCTACACAGCTTTGTTCCCAGTTGGGCATTACGGTCCAGTAAGCAAAACCCATACCTGTCCACAAATGTATCAAATCTGCTAGGCATTGTCTGTACTCGTACCATATTACTAAGGCCTGGAACTCCTTATGTCCATCAATCAGGTCAGTACCTTTACTCCCATCCTCCAAAATCATTCTGAAAGACTTCCTAGTTAAAAGCTGGCTCTGTTCTTGCTCAACACCAGGATAAACTATATCCCCAAATGTGATCAAATACCTATTAATACCTTACATCTCCTTACTCTCCTTTCTTCACTCACTTCCTTACCTCTATACATTTCACTCCCCTGGCTTTTTCTCTAATTATACCATAAGCCTGCTTTTCTCACACTGTGTATTTCAATTCCTGTTTGTTTTATACTAACTTACCTTAATTTCTCTATAAGTTGGCTAAAATGTATCTATTACATCATTGTCATATAACTTGTATCTGTTCTTAACCAGTGTTTTTCTATTATATCTAATTTGGTATAATTATTTAAACTGTGTTTGTTTTTTTGTATTATTTTTAAAGACTGTAAAATTGTTTTTAAAATATTTTGTAATACTTTGAAACTTTTCTCCCTGGGCCTCTGTTGAAAATAGACTCCTACCCAGTCAGACTTTCCTGGTAATCAAATGTCAATAAATAAATAAATATTTCTAGACTTGCCTAAAGCCTTCAGCACAGTTTGTCACATCAAACCTCTACTACATATATCCTCACTGTTTCTATCAGCCCACCCTTCTATGGTTCAAAAGCTACTAGTCCAATAGATATTACTCATTAAAATGGCACTCCCCCCAGTTTAGCACAAGGCTCTATCCTTGGTCCCCTCCTCTTTAATTTTCTCACCAGCACCCTCCACAGACCCACCCAATGGGCCTCCCTAATACAGTACACAGATGAATCCATACTCATATGCACATCAGACAAACTGGTACATGTTCTGAAAATTACTCAGGAAGCTTTAACGGCCACTGAAACATGGCTTTGTATCTCACAGCTCATGCTCACCCCCCAAAAAAAAATAGTTCCCCCCAAATTACTCTCTCATGAAAAAAAAAACAAGTCATTGTCATATAAGTTGTACCTATCCTTAACCAATGTTTTCATGTCATGTCTAATTTGGTAGAATTGTTTAAACTGTAGCTGTATTTGTGTTATTTTTGAAGATTATAAAATTATTGTTCTTAAAATGTTTTTGTAATACTTTGGAGCTTTTGTCCCTGGGCCACCTCTGAAAATGGGCACCTACAAAGTCAGACTTTCCCATTAATCAAATAGAAACACAGTATGTCTGCAATACTGTTTGCTTCCTGTTTAGGCCTGCTATATCTAGTCTCAGGTTTGCTGGGGCTTATTAGATTTAGAAATGTACTGCTTTACAAACCTATTTTTGTGTGGGACAGTGTTTCTTCTTGGTAGGGACAAAGTATTTATGCTAATTCTATGAAATTTACCTGCCCTTTCTTCTATCAGAGCAGTTCTAGCTTCTATAACATACTGACAGGATTTATGTTATGTAAGTATGCCTTCTGCTCACACTGTGACTACTTAGCTGCCATTTTTATATACTGGGCAATTTTTAATTTTAATATTAATGGACATGGACATTCTTATTAACTTAGCAATTATTTTTTTATGAGAAATGTACTACTTGTGTGCACAGTGTGAGAACTTGTGTTATTTACTCCTGTCAGACTACATTTACTTCAGAAGTATGCTGACATGTTTAGTATACTGCTTGTGTATTTATGGAGTATATGCACTGCTTATGTACACAGTGTGACAATTTCTTGCCATTGTTCTATATCAGCCTAATTTTTTATTTAAAAGTTTGCTGACAGGATTTAAATGTACTGGTTGTGCATTATGTGATGTGTGTGTTGAGTGTGCACAGGGTGACATTTCACCTGCTGTTATTTCTGTCAGATAAAATTTTTACTTCTAAAGGTATCTGGCATTATTTGTGGTATGACTCATAAATTTACGAGGTATGTACTGGTTGTGTTTATGATGTGAGAACTTACCTGTCATTCCTACTGTCAGATGGAGTTTTAATGTACTGCTTCTGCATTTACAGGCTACTTGTGTTTAGTATGAACACAGTAACTAATTCTCTAGAGTTATGCCTGTCAGGCAACAATTTTAACTGTATGGACTTCTGGCGTAATTTGCTGTATGATTCAAGTATTTATGGGGTATGCACTGTTTGTGTCCACTTGATGACAACTTACCTGTCTTACTGTTGCCGTAAACTGATTTAAAAGGGATTCAGACTCACTGAACATGTGCTGTGAGTATTCATGAAGTGATGTGTTACCTGCAGTTTATTTCGGTCACAGTAATTTTAATGTTAAAGAGTTACTAACAAGATTTTAGTGTACTGCTTGTTCATCATAGTATTTGGAGAATTTATTTTTTGGGGGTAAGTGTAAGTGTGCTGCTTCTATAATCTTTAGACAGCGAACCTTTCTACTAATGCACCTCAGAAATCCCTAATCATCCTTCTTGGTCACAGCAAGAATACTTACCCCACTCTTGCTGATCCAAATTCTGCACTTCCTGGAAAGAAAACATTACATCTGATGTTGTAAATCTTTATTCATTCCTTACTGTTAGGACTTTGGTTCTGTCCTTGGAACCGACACGGCCGTTACCAAGCTCGCTCCAGCCTTCCTGCCAACATTACCCTGGATACCACCTTATCTCAATTTAAAATATCTCTCAAGGAGTATTTCAAGTCTCAGTGGATATGTTCCTGCTCCAAGCCTGACTAAATCTTTATGCATAAAAGTGTATCTATCCTACATCTGTAAGTGGTACTCAAATATCTTTGTTAAGACAGTTTAGAAGATTGTTCGACTGTACAAAGTTAATTGTACTATAAAATGTGGTATATTTCCATAAATTTAACTAGACTGTAAAATGTATTATATTTGTATTATGTTATGATTGCTCCTGTTATGCATGACATTGTAATGATTGTATATGTACACCTTTGGAGATTTTCTCCCCAGGCCTCCGCTGAAAATGGACATGTATCCAGTCGGACTATCCCAGTCAACAAATATAAAATAAAATTAAATAAATAAATAAAAACTCTCTGCTAAGATGTACCCATAATGCCCCTCTCATAGTCTCTCCAGATCTCGTTTGCCGCGTTCCTTGTCAGACGTGCCAAGCCTTCTCTCTCAAGCTAAATGTAGAGTTTTTTGTGATAATTTCTATCAGTACCTTTTTTTAGTCAGTTTTCACTAAATTTCATCTTTTCGTCTGTAAACTCATACTTTTTCTATATCCTACCCTCTACCTTTGGTAGTTCCTATTATACCATCGTTGGTACTGTCCCTCTCCCCTACCTTTGGTAGGCCCTTTCCTACCACTTGTGGTATTTCTAAGTACCATTGTTGGTACTCCTCACTTTT
Organism: Protopterus annectens; assembly: GCF_019279795.1. Lineage (NCBI taxonomy): Eukaryota > Metazoa > Chordata > Ceratodontiformes > Protopteridae > Protopterus > Protopterus annectens. The sequence continues at coordinate 27,513,072 of NC_056731.1, forward strand.
TCTATCTGCTTATTGAAAAACCCTCTTCTCTCTAATCTTACTGTTGCTGTTTTTGGTTGTTTGTCTTGTCGCTTAGGACTAGTGTGGTTTTTCATTATATCTGAAAAAGCTAAATTGGGAATTAAACAGAGTGAAAAGTGCGGGCGTAAGATAACCAACACAGACGGTCACGCTTGGTGCGTTTATTGTTTGGGCGTTGACCACATCAATGGTTCGTGTGATATTTGTTCCAGCTTCGGCGACCGGACTTTAGCCGAGTGTAAGAACAAGCTGATTTTGAAGGGTATGATGAAAACTCCCTTCTCGGAGGCTCTTTCTCGGACGGAGGTCTCACCACATCAAAAGACTAAGAAACATAAAGAGAAATGGAGTAACTCGGTTCCTACATCTCCGTCATCCTTGGAACCAAGTCGACACCATGCTTCTCCTGCGCCTTCTGTGCAGACAACCTCGGCACCAGGCTCTATGTCTTTCCCCTCGGTGCCACCCTTAATTTTGACTACAACCACTGTACCGGCTTCGGCACCATCCTCGGTGCTGACCTTGTCTTGACACGGGCTCCGACTACTGTAACTGCATCGGCACCATCCCTGACCATGGTGCCAACGTCTTATACAGCTCCGCAGACATTGACATCGTCGGTTCTGAAGGTCAAACACCTTCCCAGAACATATTCTCCCACTTATGACCCCTTTTTGAGACACCAGTTTAGTCCTTTTCTCGAGAGACCTGATTCTCCTTCGGCAGCCTCCTTCAGATCCACCTGGAGTCTTTCAGAACAAGATGTAGTGAGGGTCGTGGACCAGCTTTTAGCAGCTAGTGGATTGCCCACCCCTGCTAGTTCTTCCTTCCCTCTTGGAACGGAAGCTTTCACAGCATATTCACCTCTATATCCTCCTCCGGTCTCTTCCCAGGCCCCAGAGACTTCTGTACTAATGACCCCCTGTGCATTCTGTCTCGGCTCCGACAGCGGAGGTCCCACTGCTGGCACCGATTACTCTTAACGCTACGGCTCCATTGGAACTGGCGCACTCTTGGAGCAGTGATTGGGCAGTCGGCACCATGGCTCCCAGTTCAGCGCCTATTTTTTTGCTGGCGCTGTCTACGACCACGGCTCCCCCGGCAGCTACCGGTCCTCTCAGAGCTCCTCACCTGTAGGCGGGCTCCTCAGGTCGGGGTGTGACCCTGGTTCCGAGGTTGTCCTCCTTGGTTCCGGACTCCCGTCCCTCCTCGAGCGGGCCTGCTTTTCAAGTGATGGAGAGGGTCCTTGCCTCAACAAGCTCGCAGTTGGCACCACTGGCATCGACACCAGAACCCCCCTCTAGCATGCAGCTGTCCCAACCCCCTACTCTGGAATCACGAGAATGGGAGCCGCAAGACCTTCGATTGAAGGGAACCCTTTCTCCGGAGTCCTCCTCAGAAGATCCCACTGGGGAGCCACCGTGGAAGAAACAGTGCAAGAGAAAGCACCTTGATTCCCCTGAGGAATCCATCATTGAGGACACCGATTGTGATGAGGGAGAAGGATCCCTACGGTCTCCCCTGGAGGACATCTCATTTGGAGACATTCTTGAGATCCTCAAGCAGAGGGGAGACTGGAAGTCCTCTAACCTTTCGGAGAAATCGGTGTTCTTGCAGGCCTTCCGTGCTTGGCCATCTACTTCCTGGGTGACCCCACCTGTGGATGAGCTTGTTAAACTGATCGTGCAGTGTGCCTGGAAGGCCCCGGACAACATAGAACCTGTCCCCCCGGAGGCCAGGCAAAATTTTATCCACCCCTGAAGACCAGCCCCCATTGGTCCAAGCAGTTAGTAGTTGATTCCATGGTCGTGGCGGCAGCCAGAAAGAGGAAACTGGCAGAAGATAGTTCCAATGTTCATCCCCCGAACAGGGAGTCTCTGGCTATGAACAGACTGGGGAAGCGGACCTACGCTTCAGCGACCTTTGCCATCCAGTCGCTGAACTATCTGGCACACTTTACTCACCTCCAAAGAGACCTAATCTCAGAAATGTCTGCCTCTTTGGTGGGGATAGTGTCTGACGAGGTGTGTAACACTGTTGCCTCTCAGCTGACTACCCGGGAATCTATCTCAAACTCCTCGGTGTGCTTGATCTCTCACACCACCGAGGGGGCAGCTCGAAAAGCCACATCAGGCATCGTCATGAGACAGCATGCTTGGATGCGTTTGTGTGATTTCATGGACCCCTTTAAATCTTCCTTTGTCAAAGTGCCTGTTGATAAATCTTCCCTTTTTGGTCCCAAAGTAAGAGACACACTATCACATACTGAGAAAGACCTTGTTTGGTGTGGGCATACGTTTTTCCATCCCCCAGAGATCCTATTCCAGGAAACAAATGGGAGGAAAATTGTGGTTCAAGAAGTCCCAAGGATCTTTTCATGACGCTCGTGGTGAGCAGTTCCCCCTGGGACAGAGGGGGCAACTCATCCAGAAGATGCTCCTTTCGAGGCAGAGGGGGTCCGCGCAAACAGGGCATGAGAGATTCCTTCTCCGGCCGACCCTACCAGCGCTCCTGAACAGCGGCCCGATTGCTTTCCTCTGGAAGCAGTCGGGGGTCGATTTTCCCTGCACCTACAGACCTGGCAACTCATAACAATGGATGCATGGATGCAGAGAATAATATCCAGAGGCTATCATATCCCATTCGATCTTACTCCCAGACCCGTCAAACAAATCCCCGATGTTCCACCCAGTCAGAGGGAGGTAGCAGCCTTAGAAATCGAAAAGCTGCTAAGAAAAAGAGTCATCCAGCCAATCCCACCAGACCAGAGAGGATCCGGGTTTTACTCGAGGTTCTTTTTAGTGCCAAAAAAGACAGGGGACTGGAGACCAATCCTGGATCTCAGCTTACTTAACAAATTCATAAAACCTCAAAAATTCTGGATGGTCATGGTACAGTCCATCCTCCCCTTTCTAGGGAAGGATAACTGGATGTGCTCTATAGACCTCCAAAATGTGTATTACCACATAAAGATGGACAAATGCTCCCAGAGATTTCTCCAATTCCGGCTGGGATCCAATCACTACCAGTTCAGGGTACTGCCCTTTGGTCTCTTGACAGCCCCCAGAGTGTTCACCAAATGTATGGCAGTCGTAGTAGCTCATCTCCGACTACAAGGATTCCAGGTGTTTCCATATTTAGACAATTGGCTCCTTACCGCCACGTCCTGGAATCTTCTCATTCACAGCCTCTCTTACACTCAAGGCATTGCTCTTTGCTTAGATATCACGATCAACATGGAAAAATCTCAAATGTCCCCAACAGATGCATTGGAATTTATTGAAGTGATCTTCGACACAGCATCCTGTCAAGCTTCCCTTTCTTCTCACAGGCTCTCAAAAATAAGAAGCCAGATTCAAGTCGTCCTCCCACAGACATTTGTACCAGCACACCTTGTACTACAGCTATTGGGATCTGTGGCAGCAACCATTACCTTAGTTCCACTGGCGAGGTTGCACATGAGACTAGTACAATGGCTCTTTTCATCACAATGGTCGATCTTAATCCATCCACTCGACCACATGATACGCCTTACAAACCTTTGCAAGAAAGAAATGCTTTGGTGGATGAAGCCAGAATCAAATCTTTGTTGTCGACCATTCTGCCTTCCCCAGCCCAGGACCACAGTGACCACGGACGCTTCCCTGCTAGGGTGGGGGGGGGGGGCATTTCCAGGGAAAGACATTCCAAGGCACCTGGTCCCCCATGGAGGCCAATTTGCACATAAATAGCCTGGAATTGTGGGCAGTTCTCTTAGTGTTGCAAGCTTTCCACATATCCCTTCCTTCCGGGACCGTTGCAATTCAGTCGGACAACATGTCATTCATCTGGTATATCAATAAACAAGGCAGAACCAGGTCTTACCCCCTGTGTCGGGAGGTCATGAGAATTTGGCACTAGGGGATGGCTTCCAACCGCTTTCTTATAGCAATGCACATTCCCGGGAGTTCCAACCTTATTGCGGACAATCTGAGCAGGAACATTCTGATGCATCATGAGTGGTCCCTCAGTCCTATAATAGCGGATCAGATCTTCCGCCATTGGGGCAGGCCTTGCTTCCCCCCTAACCAACAAATGCAGAAGGTACTTTGCCCTAATTTCCCCTCCGGGGGAGTCACCAAAGGATGCTCTGATGCACGATTAGCCCCCTGGTCTGCTGTATGCCTTTTCCCCATTTCCCCTCATCCCGAAATTCCTCCAGAAAGCTCAAAGGTTAGAAGCAAAGGGATCCTCATTGCCCCTTATTGGCCCTGTCAAGTCTGGTTCCCTTTCCTATGGCCTCATATGATTTACAGCCCGTGGATCCTGGATCAATCCCAAGGTCTGCTCTCTCACCCTCGGGAACTGATTCACCCCAATCTCCACAGCCTCAAGCTCACAGCTTGGTTTCTCCACTTCCAATGATTGCCAGGCTACCTGATATTTCATCTCCTGTTTGTGAGATTCTTCTGGCTTCACACAAACCTTCCACCAGGAAAATTTATTCTAGTAGGTGGGCTAGGTTCTTTACATGGGCCAAAGATCATGGCATAGACCCATTCTACATGCCTATTCAGAAGATCCTACAATACCTGACTACCCTATTACATGCAGGAGCTTCAGCATCGACAATTACTGTGCATTTAGCGGCTATCTCAAATTTTCACAGTGGATTCAATAATTCTTCTGTTATGTCACACCGACTGTGCAAAACCTTCTTGAAAGGAGTATTACATGTTAAACCTCCTGTCAAGCCTCCTATAGAGCCTTGGGACTTGACATTGGTGCTTTAGTCATTAACAAGCCCTCCTTTTGAACCTTCTAATTCATGTGATATGAAATGTTTGTCTTGGAAGACTCTACTTCTAGTTGCCCTTACCTCAGCGAGAAGAGTATCTCGAGTTGCAGGCCTTGAGTGTCAAGAGACCTTACTTTATTTTTCATAGGGAAAGAGTGTCCCTACGTACTGATACTTCCTTTTTGCCCAAGGTCATTTCTGAGTTTTCAATTAACCAATCTGTTGACCTGCCGGTCTTCTTTCCTCACCATTCAAATAGAGGGGAATATCTTTTGCATACCCTCGATGTTCATAGGCAACTTTGTTTCTGCTTGGACAGAACTAAATCTTTCAGGAAAATGGATCAATTGTTTGTGGCCTTTGCAGGACCCAGATTGGGTAGGCCTATCTCCAAAATTACTTTATCTTCTTGGCTTAAAAACACCTTTACTGTCATCTACCATCAGAACAAAGTGTCTCTACCTTCCAGAATAAAGGCTAATTCGACTAGATCGATCGCTTCTTCAGTAGCCTTTCATTCCAGAGCCTCTATGGATGAAATCTGCACAGCAGCCACTTGGGCAAGACCCCATACCTTTATCACTCATTACAAATTGGATTTGGCCTCCAGGGGATGAGCATCTTTTGGTTCTGTGGTGCTCAGCAATATCCTTCCTTAGGGCCACTGAGGACTCAAGTAGCTGGGGACTCTGTCCTAACAGTAAGGTATGAATAAAGATTTACAACATCAGATGAAGTTATGTCTTACCATAATGTTCCATCTGTGTTGTAGATCTTTATTCTTTCATTACTTCCCGCCCCCCCTTCCCCCTGCCTGGACTCCTGGTGGACTTTAGGATTTTCTTAGTTAAGGTACTTGCTCAGACAGAGCCCCCTACTGTCTCTTTTGTTATTTCTACACTATAGGGGTGGGCAAACTCGATCTGAAGAGAATATGAGGGGCATCATGGGTAGGTCTTAGCTGAGAGTTTTTGGCTGGCATGAGCTTAGTAACGGCCGTGATGGTTCCATCCCCTAACAGTAATGAATGAATAAAGATCTATAACACAGATTGAATGTTATGGTAAGACATAACTTCTTTTTAGGTCAGAGTCCCTGGTTTCTACTCAGGCTAAATCTATGCTTCAGCTGATAGTGGGTGTACTTGCATTGACCATTTGTTGCTCTTCAGATCGTTCACTTACTTTATCAGTTTTGTCTGGTGTAGCCCTTACGGTCATCATAAACCGAAGATGTTCATCATATTGATCACTGCTGCAATAGCCTTAGCTATATGGGTTATATCTGCCAAGGAAGTAATAGCTGGCCAGCTTCCAAAGCTTCAGGGCACCTTTCATGTGCCCAAACTGTCTGGCAGCTCGAGCTGACTGACCAAAAGACAAGTTAGGGCGCCAAACCGTTCAGAGCTTTCCTGTCAACAGAGAAAAGGAGACTGAGCCCTGAAAAGACAATGCTATGAAGAACAAAAATAAATAAATAAATAACCAAACCTTGGCATAAACATGGGAGGATGGAGGGGGGATGCGGCTGGTTCATCAGTGATCATGCAAACATGTACTGTCATGGTAAGTTTACTTACACAACTGTATTATGTTCATCATATTAATCATTGCTGCGGTAGCCTTGGCTATATGGGTAGATCATCCTATCTAGCTACATTTGAGAGGTGGAAAGAGAAGAGTATAGGAGCCCATGGAGAATGGTTCTTGCCAGTTCTAGAGAAGGAATCAAGCTTATGGTGCTTTCTAAAAGCATGTACAGCGAACAAAGTTACAACTTCTAGAATACTTCTAGAATCCTGCCCTTTCCAAAAAGCCATACAGGAAACCAAGGCCCTGGTAGAGTGTCTTGACCCCAACTGGAATAGTTTTATTGTGGTGAGTATAACAGAAGGTAATAGCCTTAGACAACCGTTTGGAAATAGTCTGTTTTGAGACATGTTGTCCCTTCTTTTTACCTTCACTAAAAATGAAGAATTGATTCAAAAGATCTGACAGATTTAGTTCTCTCAAGATAATAACTGAGACATCTGTGGACATCCAAGATATGAACTATCCTTTTTTCATCATTTTTGGGTTCAGGAAAGAAAATAGGGAGATGGATAGTTTGACTTAAAGTAAACTCTGATACCACTTTAGGCATAAAAGAAGAGTTCTGTCCCCATGGAAAATGGTAAAGTTGCAAGGCTTGTACTATTTTTCAAACAGACCAGAGCACATAACTTCTTTAAATAGTTGTACAACATCACAGTGTTATGGTACAGCAACAAGTTAGGGGAGATAAGGCTATACCCTTATTCAAGCTATGAGCACTTCGGAGTTAGCTGTTCAGCATTCTTTAACCCTCCAAGCACCTTACTTTTCATCAGAGCAAAACAAAGTGGCAGACTGGCTGAGCAGAACCAGGCCAGACCCTCACAAAGGGTCACAAAGGGATGCACTGCAATTTGCCTACAGGTCAAACCGCTGCACAGCAGAAGCCATCTCTTTAACACTTCATGAAACCTTGACTCACTTGTGAAATACAGGATTTTATTCCTTGACTTGAGTTCTGCCTCTAACAACAGGCATGCCAGAAGCCATTCTGCTCTTTCAACCAATTAACTGAATATTCTCTTAACTAATCCAGTAAATGACATACTCTCATGTTCATTTATTCTAAGATCACCACAACTAGTAGCATACTTTAGTGCAATATCCAAATCTTCATCTGTCCTGAAACTTGAATGTGCAATACTCTATGCAATATTTTTGCTTCACAGGTACCCATTAATGTGAAAATTCAAGTTCATGCCTAAATGGCACATTTTTATACATGTAATGTCTGTAAGTGTCTGTCCTAGTATTACTAAGCAGTAATTGCATGTATCTATGTATCTTGCACTGGGAATGAACCAGCATAAGTTCATTTAGTTGCACTATGTGCACATCTAAATGACAATAAAGTTTGCTTTGACTTTGACAAAGATATTTGATATAAGAAGGTCTTCCAGGTATTGATCCATGTATTGGAAGCATCTCAAATAGATTTGTCATCCTCCTTTTAAAACAGGCAATTCATGAGTTTTTATTCCCTTTCTAGGGAATCTGCTTTATGCACCCACCCTTTCCACATATATTGAGGGTATTTCTGATTATTCAGGACTCTCCAAAAAAAGTTTTGTGGTGAACCCCTTTTGGCCCAGGCAGTATTGGTTCTTCCTTTTATGGAAATGGCTAAGGGCAGCTACCATATGTTTTGATCCATATTCTTCCTCCTCCCAGGTTGAATAAGCTTTGGTGTTCTACCCATAGGCTACTGCAGCAGTGAGAATGGTGAACCTAGTACAGTTATGCAAGTTCCATTTAGTCATAACAGTGCCCATAACAGCAGATGTTCAAATTCCTTCCTGCTGCAGTAGCTGCTCCTATCCACCATCTCCGGTGGTGTATTGAGATATTGATCTGAAGTAGTTTACTTTATTTGGTCTTCAACCTGTGGGATACGGATCGTTATTAGATCTGAGCCTGCAACTTTACTAGCATCAGCTCCGAGTTCCAAACTCCTCCCCTTACCCATAATACACCTCCACTACCTTCCATCCCCAGATCTCGTTTGCAGTGAATTGCTTCAGCATCATGTCTCTTGAGCTCCAACTAATCAAGTGGGTAAAATCTTCATGAGTAGCTTTTTCAAAAAACATTTTGTCAGTTAGTGTTAGTGTAGGTCCCCTTTCTCCTCCCCTCGCTTGGTGCGTCGTGTAAGTGCTTTAGAAGAGTTAGAGTAATTAGTACTGTTGTGTAGATTATAGCTCCCCCCCCCTCAGTGTTTTTCTGTATACGAGTGTGGTGAGTGTGTGTGTGTCTGTGTGTGTGTTAGAAAGTAATTGCCGGTTTTTATTAGGCTTTCTTTCTAATAAATAATATGGCTGAAAAGCTTGTTTTCAAGCGTTGCATAGAGTGTGGCCATAAGTTATCCCCAACGGATGGCCACACTCTGTGTGTTTTGTACTTGGGCATGGCAATTCTCAGTGTGGACTGCAACATATGTGCGGGCTTCAACCCCCGCGTCATAAAAGAGAGAAAGGCCGTTTGCCCTCAAAGACCTTCTTCCTCCTTCAGACTCTGTTTCCTCATATCCGGCTTCGGTCACAGCAGCTACTGTGGCCGCCTCTCCCTCCTCTCTTCCTCTGGCTTCTCCTCCCTCCCAGGCTGGGACTCAACCTCCTGTATCAAAGCCTGTGGTAGCAGAGGAGAAAAGAGGTAGAGAGAGGGAGAGAGAGTCGAAGACGAGGGAAAAGAGAAAGAGGTCTTCAGACCTCGCTTCTATCAAGACACCACGTACCCGTGACTCCCCATACCTTTGATCTCCGAGATTATCTCTGGAGCCGGAGGGGACACGTCCAGCTTCTTGGACCTCAGTGCCCCGACCCACCAGGTCAGAGTCCGTGGCCTCATCACGGTCCACCCGGTCCCTGTCTGACATGGATCTGGATAAAATGATGAGGCGTTTTATCCGTACACAGATCCAGATGGGGATCTTGCCAGCCCCCCCCCCCCTCCCTCAGGAGGGGGAACTCACTTCCCTTTTTCCAACCTATATCTCCTTCTCCGATCCTACCTTTGGGTTCGGAGTACTCTGATCTGAGGTTGGCTTTGGTCAGGGGGTCGGCGCCGACGGTACCTGCTTCCTGGACACAGACAGCTGCCTGGAGCATTTTGGATCCGACCAGCTCAGATCCGAGCCGCTCTGAGCCAGAGCTTGGGTGTCGGATCCAATGGAGTGGAACCTTTTTCATCGGCTCTGACTTTGTCGGGCCAGGCTCCCTCCCTCGGAGCTCCATACACCTTGGGCCTGGCTCCGATTATCTCGTCGGACCCGGGGAGACCAGCCTTCTTATTGGCTTTTCAGGAGGTTCGCTCTCCTTCAACATTTGACGTGGTAGAAAGGGTTCTCTCCACTGGATCGAGACCCCTGACCTCCCCCTCGGATACCTCCCAGACCCCCTCGGCTCTGTCTACAGTCCCCATCGTTTTACCAGAGGGACGGCCGGTGCTCGAAGAGCCCCAGATGGTTCCCCCCGAGGAGCAAGTGGCTTGCGAGCTCTCCCTCGGAGAGCCCCACCGGAGAGGTACATCGCAAGCATACATTCAAGAGGAAGCATTTGGACTCCCCCAAGTCCCTCACTGAGGACACAGACTTAGATGATGGAGAGTGTTCCCCTAGGTCACCTCCCAAGGATGTCTCCTTTGGAGACATCATGGAGATCCTGGGCCAACGGGGAGGTTGGTCTGCCCCCAAACCTTCTTCTGATGAGTCTGTGTTCCTGGAGGCTTTCAGCACAGGCCCATCTACTTCCTGGATGTCCCCTCCCATGGGTCCTTTGGTGGATCTGGTCACCTCACGGGCATGGAAGGAACCGGACACCATGGAACCTATCCCACAAAACCTGACAAGATCCTAAGCCCCCCCATAGACAGGCCAGCTTGGAATAAGGGCTCCCCCATAGACGCCATGGTGGTACCAGCACCCACTAAGAAGGAACTTGCTCAGGAGAGTTCCTCAGTCCACCCTCCTGACGGAGAGTCGCGGATGATGGACCACCTAGGGAAGTGGGTGTACACTTCAGCTACCGTTTCGATTAGGGTGCTAAAACTACTTGGCCCATGTTACTAGATTCCAATATGACCTGGTAAAGGAGCTGGAAGAGTCTCCCCCCAAGTCCATGTCGCAGGAGGACAAGGCTTTGTTCTCTGCGAGGATGGGCACTTTAAAAGCAGTATCTAACACGTTCATGCGACTCCTCTCTCATGCTACGGAAGGAGCGGCTATGGCGGCTGGGTCCAGCATGTCCATGAGGCACAACGCCTGGCTCAGGTTGTGTCAATTTTCTGAACCCTTCAAGGCGTCTTTTGCCAATGCCCCTTATGACGGCTCTACACTCTTTGGTAAGACCGTCAAGTAGACATTAGTCCAGAGTGAGAAGGACAGGAAGACACTGTCTGCCATCGGGATCCACTTCTCTAATCTTCAAAGATCTTTTTCTCAGAAACAGAGGGCAAAAGAAGATGCGGTTCCGGAAGTCACAGTATTCCCAGGACACTCAAAGCTCTTCTTCCCCCAGAGGAAGAGGGGGGCAGAATGGACATTGGCCCAGGGGCAGAGGGGTTCCTAGGAACTTTGAGTTTCGAGAACCTTACTCGGACATACCCGGGCAGCAACCCTGAGGGGTTGGCCGACTGCTATACTCTGGAGGCAGTCGGGGGACGATTGTCCTTGCACCTAGCGGCATGGGAGGCCATAACAGTGGACCACTAGGTGCTTCAAATCATATCCAGAGGTCACTCTATCCCCTTCGTGGGTTCCCCCAAATCTCCCAGACACCTCCCAGATGTACCACCCACGCAAAGGGAGGCAGCAGCACAGGAAATTTCGAAGCTGCTAGGAAAACAAGTCATCAAAATCATCCACCCATATCAGTCCGGATCGGGCTTCTACTCCAGGTTCTTTTTGGTGCCAAAGAAAACGGAGAACTTAAGGCCCATTCTGGACCTCTCTACCCTGAACCTGTCAGTTGCCAAAGAAAAGTTCCGGATGGTCACATTACAGTCCATCATGCTGTACCTGCAAGAGAGCGACTGGATGTGCTCGTTAGACCTCCAGGATGCTTACTATCACATAAAAATGCACAGAAGCTCCAGGAGGTTCCTTCACTTCCGGCTAGAAGTCAATCATTACCAATTTCGGGCCCTACCCTTTGGTCTCACCACAGCCCCCAGGGTGTTTACCAAAGTGATGGCAGTGGTAGCGGCTCACCTGAGGCCTCAGGGGATTCAGGTGTATCCGTACCTGGACGATTGGCTCCTCACTGCTCCCGCCAGGCGTCTACTCTCCCAAACCAGGGGTTATTTCCTGACCCTTGCCCTGCATTTGGGGATCACAATCAACGCATCCAAATCTCTCCTAGATCCTGTACAGGTGATAGACTACATTGGTGTCAGGATAGATACTCTTCAGTGCAAAATATTCCTGACCTTGGAGAGAGTTCAAAACCTGAGTTTGCATGTCTCCCTGATCTATCGTTCTCATCTTCCAGTGGCAGAATCGGTGTTCAGGGCGTTAGCCTCGATGGCGGCGATCATAACTCTTCTCCCTTGTGCTCAGTTTCACATGAGAATTCTACAGTGGACTCTAGCTGTACAATGGTCCCTGTTGGAACTGCCATTGACATATCCAATTCAACTCAGTCGAGTCTGTCTGTTGTCCCTCATATGGTGGATGAGCTCTCCGGACATTTTGGAGGGATGACCTTTTGTTCCAGCCCCGGCCCAAACCACAGTGACCACAGATGCCTTCCAACTCGGGTGGGGGGGCATTGTTCGGGCAGGACAGTCCAATGCCTGTGGTCCCCCATAGAGACCAGCTTGCATATAAATGTCCTAGAGATGAGGGTGGTCCTTCTAGCATTGCAGGCCCTTCATGCCTTTCTTCCTCTGGGGACGATTGCTATTCAGTCGGACAACATGTCAATGGTCTGGTATATCAACAAACATGGAGGGACCAGATCAGCTTGCATATAAATGTCCTAGAGATGAGGGCGGTCCTTCTAGCATTGCAGGCCCTTCATGCCTTTCTTCCTCTGGGGACGATTGCTATTCAGTCGGACAACATGTCAGTGGTCTGGTATATCAACAAACATGGAGGGACCAGATCTTACCCCCTTTGTTTCAAGGCCATGAGAGTGTGGGAATGGGCAATCTCCACCGGTCACTTTCTCATCGCAACGCACATTCCAGGACAGTCCAACATCCTAGTGGACAGGCTAAGTCAGACCATTTTGATACCTTACGAGTGGTCTCTGAATCTGTCAGTAGCGGAATGGATCTTCAACGAGTGGGGTCCACCTTGCTGCGATCTCTTCGCATCTCCTTCCAACGTGAAGTGCAGCAAGTTTTTCACTCTGAACCCGCTGCTGGGGGAGTCCCCCAGAGACACTCTAGTTCATGCTTGGCCTCCTGGTCTTCTGTACGCTTACCCACCAGTACCTCTCATTCCAAGGTTTCTACAGAAAGCTCGTCGACTGGGGAGCAAAGTGATCCTCATTGCCCCATTCTGACCTCGCCAGGTATGGTTTCCCTTCCTTTGGTCTCACCTTCTGGCTCCGCCTTGGAACCTAGATCCCATTCAGGATTTAATTCCACACCCTTCAAAGGTGCCTCATCTGAATCTGGATGGCCTGAAGCTCACAGCTTGGCTGCTCCAGTTCCCGTGATTGCTAGGACTCCTGGGCTATCCTCAGATCTATTTTGGTGGCTGCTCATAAGTCTTCAACCAGGAAGGTTTATCGCAGCAAGTGGAAACATTTTTCCTTTTGGGTCTCTCAAAGAAGTTTAGACCCTTTCATGGCTCCTATTTCCACCATTCTTGATTTTCTAGCTGATGAGCTAGTTCTTCTACTGTCAAAGTTCAGTTGGCTGCCATCTCTCATTTTCATGTGGGCAGGAATTCTGCCTCTTTAGCCTCTTCCAGACTGTGTAAAGCCTTTATCAAAGGCACCTTTTTGCTACACCCCCCGGTCAGAGATCCTGTTCCCCCATGGGACCTTACTGTGGTTCTCCAAGCTCTGGTCGCTCCACCTTTTGAGCCTGCCACAACTGCAGATCTGAAATTTTTATCTTGGAAAACAGCTTTCTGGTGGCTATTACCTCTGCAAAAAGGGTTTCAGAATTACAGGCCTTGTCCATCAAAATTCCTTACATTATTTTTCACAAAGATAAGGGTTCCCTTCAAACCAATCCATCCTTTCTTCCTAAGGTAGCATCACCAGTCAATATCAGACTATCAATTTGCCTGTGTTTTTTCCTAATTTTACTAACAAGATGGAATACAACCTCCACATGTTGGATGTTCATAGACAGTTACGATTCTGTTTACACAGGACAAAAAATTTCTGTAAATCTGATCAATTGTTTATATCCTTCTATAAACCCTTTTTGGGGAAACCTATTTCCAAGGTCACTATAGCTAGATGGATTTCCTCATGTATCCTGCAGGTCTATAAGGACAGAGGCATGTCTCCTCCAGGTCAGGTGAAAGCTCATTCCACTAGTTCCATGGCTACGTCTGCAGCCTTTTGGTCTAGAGTGTCTTTGGATGATATTTGTTCTGCAGCTACTTGGTCCTCATCTCATACATTTATTTCTCATTACAAATTGGATTTGACTTCCAGAAGGAGAGCGTCCTTTGTTCTGCGGTGCTCTGGAATATCCTTCCATTAGGGCCTCCCAAGAGTTTTAGTAGCTGGGGACTCTGTCCTACAGGTTGAAGACCAAATAAAGTAAACTACTTCAGATAAAGACGTTATGTACTCACCATAACATTCCATCTGAGTAGTTCTACTTCATTTGTCTTCAACTGTCCATCCCTCCTTCCCCCAGACCTTGGCATATGATCAGCCTGCGGGCTGCAGTATAGGTCACAAGTAAATTTTTTCAGGTCGGGTTCTCAGTATAAGGTTCAGCAAACTCGATCTGGGGATGGAAGGCAGTGGAGGTGTATTATGGGTAAACGGTGGAGTTTGGAGCTCAGTGCTGATGCTAGTAAAAGTTGCCGGCTCAGATCCGATATGGAACCGTAACCCACAGGTTGAAGACAAATGAAGTACAACTACTCAGATGGAACGTTATGGTGAGTACATAACTTCTTTTTTTTGTTTTGTTGTGTTTTTTTTAAGTTGTTCAGGATAAGTATGCTACTTCTTTCTATTAAGAAAGTCCTGGAGATATTCCACTCTGACTGCTGATTTTTCCCCACTTCAGGGCTGGCCAGTCAACAGAGTTGATCAGAGGGAGGAATCCAGAGCATTTGAATGCCGGTCTTTGTGTCTTGGGCAAGACACTATCTTTAGGCCACTGCAGTAGTGAGGAATTCACATATCTTCTGTTATGTGGAACATACACAACTGTACTTTACCTGGATAGTGTTAAGAGCAGGAGTCCATTCCAGTACACAGTGTTACCATTAGGGCGTTCTGTGGTGCCCAGAATATTTACCATGGTGCTAGTCCTGTGTACAGGACCTTAACAGGACATAAATCTCCATGATTTCCCTTACCCAAATGATTGGCTCTTGGTATTCCAATCAAGGGGTAGTCTTGAAAATGTTCTTACAGTGATCATTTCCATGGTGGGAGTCCTTGACAGTAAACATAAACTGGAGATAGTTCTCAGTGACTGTGCACTGCAGATTATCTTTACTAGTTCAGAGATAGGTACTCATCATTGTTGGCTTTTCCTTTCAAAGTAGGTCCAAAAGGTTTTGGACTTGGCTGACTGTGTGAGGATGGCAATGCAAGGTCCAGAATTGGACTGTGCTGCATCTTCTGAGCTTAATGCCTGTTGGGATGTTGATGGTACTGTTTGCATTCTTGAGGATAGATGCATTGAGTGGACTTTGATGTATTAGTGGCTTCATATCACACTCTCAGAGCTTCTCTTTTTATATCAGACCATTGGACCTCAGTTATTTCACAGACAAGATGCCTGGTAGCTTTTGTTGTTCATGACTAAAAATGTGGGAGGACTGTGGGCAATCTGCTGGTGAAGCAGGCTCTGAAGGAGTGCTACATCTCTGTCTTCCTCTGAAGATCTCTCCCTTTCTTGGTATTTGAACTTCATGAATGACAAGCTTGCCTGTCCACTGTTTTTTGCCTGCTTATCTCATGTTGTCCTTTGTGCCAGAAAGGTAATGCTTCTTGTTGCGAAGAAGACACCTTCTAAGTGGACTGAGAACTGTATTGTCTTTTGCCATCAAGTGGCAAGATTAGCTGACCCTAATAAAGAAAACTATTTAGTAATACAGTTATTTAGCATGAATTCAACTAAATTAAGGTAATGAGTATAGAATAATAAAAAGGTACCTTTATATTGATATTTGTAATAGATTCTTAAACAACAATTGAGTAGAGATGGAATTATTTCACTGGTGGAGTCTTTGCTTATCTCATAGTTAATCATTCAGATTTATGATAATTAATGTTAAACCTGTAATATGTTTTGTGTGTTCAAATGTATTTACAGTATTCGTATCATGTGTTGTGACAAGCAGTGATACAGATAAAGGGTATCCTTTTTTTAACATAAAGCATCTTTATTAAATTATCAAATATGACACAGGCAATCTTATAAATGAAAGACAAACATTGACACCAGTTTAGTTGAAAACATTATGCATCACAAACACCATTGAAACAACTGTAGTTGCAAATATTATACATCACTTATGATCTATCCCGCCATTTTCAGTTAAGCATTATACAGCTCATTCAAATCCTGCCTTCTTTTAAACATCATTTCTTCTCTGTATATATTGTTCCCGCAGTTCCCATTTTTCCTGTGTAGTTTACTCCTTCCCTTTTCTAAAGATCCAAATTCCAGTTGTTTTATTTCTGTTACTATATTCAATACTTCTAGTAAAGTTGGTTTAGACTTTGATTTCCATTTTCCAGTAATTGCTTTTTTGGCAGCCACCATAATTAGACTCAGCATCTGCCCAGTCACTCCAGTCTGCTCACCTAGCATCCCTGACAGAGCAGTCCACATGGAATCTTTAAAATCTGCCAACTCATTATACTCCCAAAAAATATGTTCCCAACTGCCTCTTTCTTCCCCTTCACACCTCCAACATTTGATACCCACCTGATGAAAAATTCTTTGGCATCTACTTGGGGTATAAAAATACATATGTAAACACTTCCAAGCAAAGATCCTAAATCTTCTAGACTTTGTTGCATATTTGGGAGATATACATATATGTCTCCCCATTGTCTCTTTGTAAATTGCTTATCCACTTTCTCTTCCCAATCCTTTCCAAGCTCCTCTGATTGATTATTATAGTTAGCATGTAATATTTTATATGTTGTATTAATTATTCATTTTCTAATGGTAGCTTCTGTTCTAGATTCTATTAAAAACTCTACCAGTGCTGGGCTTCCATTTAAGACCCCCCCCCCTCCATTTCTTTCTCTTTGCCTACACTCTGATATCAAGCCGTGATAGGGAAGGCAATCTCTAACCTGCAGTCCAAATACATTCTTGGCATATTCCCATTCTTTTACCTTTCCCTTTCTAGTTATTTGTTCCTTATACCTTGGTTCCCTTGCCAGTTTTCTCCAATAAATTCCAGCCCCATCTTGCCTATTGTGTGTATCCCTAACTGTAGTCATCTCTAGTGGCAGAATTTCTTTTCTTCATTCCCATGCTGGTTTAGTTCTTAAATTACTCCCTGCTATTTTATGAGTATAGTATTCTGTATGATTGTTTTCGTTCTTAAGAGTCTGCATCCAAAATCCCATTGTCTCCTTTTTTCTTGAGCTTCCCTCTGTATCATCATCATCCCTTTCCACTTTCAACTATAGTTTTCTGTTTGTGCTATGTATAAGAACCTTAACTGTGTTGCTCTAAAATACCCCCTCAAATTGGGTAATCCTAGTCTGCCCTATTCTATTGGAAGAATCATCGTATCCTACTTGATTCTTACCATCTTCCTCTCCCAGAAAAAATTCTTCAGCTCCTTTTTAATTGCTATCCACAACTTCTCTTCTGGTTGATAAAAATATGCCTGATATGTGTATAAGATTAAAGGGACTAAAAACATTTTACTTCCTTGTATCTTACTATCCGTATCCATATAATAAAGCTTCCAGTTTCTCAGTTTTTGTATTATGTTCTGTTTAGTCTTTTCCCACATATCCTTAATTTCCACAACAGAGTCATTTCTAATCCATACTTCTAAATACTTCATTTTATCATGTCCCCATAAATATGGATATTGTTGGACCAGTTCATGTGTGGGTAAATAATTTACTGCTATAACCTTTGTTTTAGCCTCATTAATTTTGTATCCTGAAAAGATCTGAAACTGTCTTAAAATGTTCCACAAAACTGTAATGTCCCTTTCTGGTTTTGTCATGTATAAAATATCACCTGCAAATAGAGCCAGCTTTTCTTGACTGCCATACCAATTATATCCTTGAGTTTCTGAGTCCATTATTTTCTTTTCTAGTGGTTGTAAATATAATGCAAACAACAAAGGGGAGAGAGGACACCCTTGCCTAGTTCCTCTACTCAAGCAGAAATTATCAGAGAGGACCCCACCCACTTTAGTTTTTGCCTCCGATCTCTCATATATGCTCCTAATCAACCTTATAATTGGATCAGGGAAAATAAATGCTTTCATTCTCCTGCTCATGATGTCCCAGTCTACTCTGTCAAATGCTTTATCTGCATCAAGACCCACCAATAACAGTGGTATTTTCTTACATTCTGATTCCCTCTGGATCATCAACTTTCTGTTAATGTTGTCAAATGTTTGCCTCCCCTCCACAAAACCACACTGATCCATATCTATCAATTTTGGTATTAGTTTTTCCATTCTTTTAGGCATTATAAACATAAACACTTTATAATCATGGTTTAGTATTAAAATGAGGCTGGATCTCATGGATCTTTACTCTATCTATTGGACATGTATCCAGTTGGACTAGCCCGGTTAACAAATGTAAAATAAAAAAAAATAAATAAAAAATAAATAAAATTTAGATATTACAGCTATCACTGCTTTCTTCCAGGATGCTGGTACTTCTCCTCCTCTTAAAATACTGTTAAACAAAACCATCCAGATCTTTATCAGTTTTTTTCCTCCCAGCTTCCCAAACTTCCACAGGAATACCATCTATTCCTGGGGACTTTCCTGTAGATTGGTTATACATAGCCATTTTTATCTTGTCCCCTATCCTGTTAGTAACTGAGCCTCATCTACTTCTAACATTGGCAAATTTAATTCTTTCATAAACATTTCCATTTATACCTTTTATTGATTTCCATATTTCTCAGCTTTATACAAATTGTAATAAACTTTCCGAAATATTTCTAATACTTCTACAGGATCTCTTGTTATCTTCCTTGTTATAGGCTCCCTAAACTTGGTAACAGCCCTTTCCACTTTCTGTTGCCTTAGTTGTTTTGCTAAAAGTTTTTGTGCTCTAGAATGATTATCAAAAAACATTTGCTTAACAGCAATCTTTCTAAAGTCATCCATATTATCAAGGTAATCCCTTATTTTCTGTTTAGCATTCTGCAGTTGCTCCTTTTCTTTTTCTGAGAGATTCCCCCTATTTCACAATACTTTGTCAGACCCTCTAAATTACTTCTTAACAATATCTGCCTTTCCTTTATTTCCACCCTAGCTTTAACTACACTTTAGTTTTATCCCACTTTCTAGCTATATTTTCAGAAGAAAGCTCTATCTTCTGTAATAGCTCCTGAATTATTTCTCAAGCCCATTCCTTAAATTTTGCTCTTTTCAGCAGATAGGTGGGAAAGCTCCAGTGTCTCATATTTATTTTATTACCTTGTGTTTTTTATTTCAGTTATTATTGGTGCATGATCTGAAATAGTTATTGGGTACATTTCAAGACCTTCAATTAAATGCACATGTTCCTATGAGATATAAATTCTGTCTAGCCTAGCTAGGTTTTGTATCTTGGAGAATAATATGTAAATTCAGTCTGAATTCCTAGTACTGAATTCATATCTTCCATGCCAAACATTTTCATAAATTTCTTCAAAAATCTACCCTCCTTTGGTATATTTTCCCTTCTAGACACATCCTCAATGTTGCAAACCAAATTCCAGTCCTCACTTATAAGTAGTATTCCTTGCTAAAAGCCGATTATTTCTCCCAGAATTTTCTTAAGCTCCATTGTAGTAATTTTAGGTGGAATATAGATGCATGCCAGTATAATCCTCCTCCCTTGCCAGTAGCCCCTTAATACTATATATCTTCCATTATTGTCTTTTTTTCCTCTTCTCTCTTTATTGGAGCTCCTCTTGCAATTAATAAGTACATCTTTTTTCCTTTGCCGCAGATTTTCTGCTGAATAACCATCCTGAAAACCTTTCTTTATCAAATTCACATGTTCAGTTCTTTCCAGGTGTGTCTCCTGTAGCATAGCTAGTTGCACGCTGCTTTTTAATATAGCTAACTACTCTTTCTTTTTTGAACTTATCTGTAAGACCATTCAGATTGACAGACATTACAGAAAGCATAATTTTCTTATATGGTTATTATTACCACCTTTTATGTATAACTGCCTTATCGGATGTTGTTAATCTTCATTCAATCATGACTGATGGGTCTCAGTTCTGTCCTTGGAACCAACTCAGCCAATATAACAAGCTCGCGCCAACCAAAACCTCTTGAGCTAAGTTTACCCATAGTGCCCCTTTCCTCATCTCCTCAGATCTCGTTTGCCATGTAGAGAATCAAGACACGTCAGGCCTGCTCTCAAGCCAAGTCTTATAATTCTTCAATTCTACTTAAAGTTTTTTCTTATTTCTCCTTTAAATATCAAAAATTATTTGTCATTAACACAGTTAAATACTTTTCTTCTCTCTTTTAATTACCTTTTGGTATTTCTTCATACCATTGCTGTTACAAGCCCCTCCCTCCGTTTACCTCTTGGTAATCTTAGTACCGTTGCAGGTATTTTTTCCCCCTTCTTTTTTTTCTTGTTATCTCTATTAAAAAAAAAAATGTTACGCTTGTGTGTTTGACAGGTCTTCTTGTTGTGTGGACTTCTGTATCTGGAATACTTGTTCTCCTTTTATTGGATCAAGATGTCTGATAAAAAAGGCACCGCTGGGTTTAAACAGTGTGATAAATATTGCAGGAAGATGCCTAATTCTGATGGGCATCTCTCCTGCGTCTACTGTCTGGGAGTTGCCCACTTACAGGTTCAACCTCCATGCGAACTCTGTAAGGGCTTCAGTGCTCACACCTTAGCTATTATGATATCGACCCCTTCCTTGGTACTGGGAACCTTTTCAACACCAAAAGTAGTTTCTCTCCCTCAGTTGGTCACTCCCTCCCCGTCACAGTTTTCGGGTCGTTAGGCCTCGGTGCCAAAAGGTGAAACTTTTTAGTCAGGACACAATGCTCCCTGTCCATCGACCCTTATGTTGGATAACAGCTTAGTTCTTTTTTTGACCGGCCAGAGTCCCCTTCAAGGATGTCCACCCGTTCGACCAGGGACCTTTTGGAGCTTGATGTAGTGAATAGTGGCCAGAGGCATCCCAAGTCCATCCAGGACCTCCCTCCCACCTGGAGCTGAGGGGTTTTCTCCACAGACTCCAATATATGTTCTTCTTTCAACCTCCCCACAGGCCTTGGAGCCCTCAATACCGATGCCTATCCCGGTGCCAGCTACTTTGGTTCCACTAGTAGATCTTACTGTGGTTCCGAAGCCTACCCTGTGGATCACGGCTCAGTCAGAGCTGGTCCACCCTCGAGACCATGACTGGCCTGTTGGCACTGTGATCCCTAGTTCGGCGCTGATTGTTTCCATGGCACTGTCTATGGTTTTGGTTGCTTTGGCAGCTCCGAGTCCTCTTGCGGCTCTAACCCTGGGGATGGGCTTGATGGAGCAGGGTGTGACCTCAGTTCTGAGGTTGTCTTTCTGGGTTCTGGGCTCTCATCCCTCTTCGGGCTGGCCTGCCTTCCAGGTTATGGAGAGGGCTCTTGCTTCTGCAAGCATGCTATTGGCCCCTTCGGAGCCAGATTGTAATATATACATGTCTTCTGGTATGCAGCTGACACAGCCCACTGCACTAGGACATCGGGCGTGGGAGCAGCAAGACACCCTGCTGCAGGGCACCCACTCTTAGGAGTCCTCTTCAGACTCTCCCCGTGAAGAGCTACCTCGTAAGTGAACATGCAAGAGGAAGCATGTTGATTCCCCTGAGGAATCCCTCACCAAAGATAGAGATTATGATGAGGGGAAAGGGTACCCATGGTCACCCCCTGAGGATGTCTCCTTTGGAGACATATTGGAGATTCTGAAACAGAGGGATAACTGGAAGCCCATCAACCCTTCCTCTGAGGAATCTGTATTCTTTCAGGCTTTCCATGCTTGACCATCTACTTCCTGGGTTACCCCACCTGCAGATGAGTTGGTCAGCCTCATAGTGCAGCATTCCTGGAAGGCCTCTGACACCATTTAGCCAATTGCCCGGAGATCGGACAAAATTCTTTTCCCTCCAGAGGATCAGCTCTATTGGTCCAAAGGCTTGGCAGTAGAGTCTATGGTGGTGGCAGCGGCCATAAGAAAAGAACTCGCAGAAGAGAGTCCAGCTATCTATCCTCCAAACAGGGAGTTCTGGACAATAGACAGACTAGGTAAGTGGGTTTACGCTTCATTGACCTTTGCCATAGGTCATTGAACTATTTGGCACATTTTATCCATCTTCAGAGGGACCTGATTTCAGAATTTTCAGGAATCTTAGCAGGAGTACTGTCTGATAAGGTAAGTAACAAAGTTGCATCCCTGCTTGCCACACTAGAATCCATTTCTAACTTGTCCACGCCGTTGATTGCCAATACAACCAAAGGGACGGCCAGAACAGTGGGTATAGACATTGTCATGAGACATCTTGCCTGGATGTGCTTGTGCGACTTTGCAGACCCCTTCAAGTCTTCCTTCATCAATGCTCCCATTGAGGAGTCTTCCTTGTTTGGCCCAAAAGTTAAAGACACTTTAGCAAGGTGTGAGAAGGATGGAAAGACCCTGTCTACTGTTCCCGTATGTTTTTCCACTCCTCAATGATTCTATACCAGGAAACAGAGAGGCAGGAAGATGTGGTTCAAGAAATCCCAAGGGCCTTTTTGTGACACACCTGGCGGGTTTTCTCCCTGGGTCAGAGTGTGGAACTGTAAAGGAAGACGCCTCTCCCATAGCAGAGAGGGCCCACGAAACCAGGGCTCCAGGGACTCCTTCTCTGGGCAGTCCTATCAGCTCTCCTGAAGAGTGGCCCAATTGCCTGCCTCTGGAGGCAATTGGGGGACAATTCTGTCTGCACCACTTGGCCTGGCATTCAATAACATCAGACTCCTGGGTGCAGACGATAATGACTAGAGGTTACCATATCCCCTTCGACCTTTACCCAAGGCCACTAAGGAGAATCCCGGATGTTCAACATGGTCAGAGGGATGCGGCAGCACAAGAAGTTTTAAAGCTGCTAGAAAAAGCAGTCATCCAAACAGTCCTACCAGACCAAATATAATCCATTTTTTACTCAAGATTCTTTTTAGTGCCAAAAAAGACAGGGCACTGGAGGCCAGTTTTGGACCTCAGCATCTTGAACAATTTCATCAGACAGACAAAACTCCGGATGGTCATGGTTCAGTCTATCCTTCCATTTCTGAAAAAAAGATGATTGGATGTGCTTCAAAGATCTTCAGGATGTGTATTACCACATAAAAATGGACAAACAATCCAGAAGATATCTCCGCTTCCAGCTGGGAGCCAATCACTATCAATTTCAAGCACTGCCCTTTGGTCTCACCACAGCCCCCAGGATGTTCACCAAATGCTTGGCATAGTAACAGCTCACTTGAGACTACAAGGATTCCGGATGTTTCCGTATTTAGACAATTGGTTCCTTACCGCCTCCACCAAGCGTCTACTGCTTCAAGCCATACACTATACTTTAAAACTGGCAGACATACTAGGCATCTCAATAAACAAGGAAAAGTCAAAACTGGTACCAGCTCAAACCTTAGAATTCATTGGGGCAACTTTCCGCACAAAATCCTGCCTAGTTACTTTACCTCATCACAGGTTACAAAGGTTAAGATTCCAGCTTCAACTGATACTCTCTCAAGACCTAGTTACAGCTCGCCTAGTCTTACAACTACTGGGTTTTATGGCAGTAACAATCACTCTGGTTCCACTGACAAGAAACCATATGAGGCTGCTTCAGTGGCTCCTAGCTTCTCAGTGGTCTATACTGACACATCCAGTGTCTTACCTGATTCGCATAACAAACCATTGCAAATAAGATCTGAATTGGTTGATGAAGCCAGAACAAGAGTTATGGAGTCACCCCTTTTCACTCCTTCAACCCAAAGCCATAGTGACCACGGACGCTTCCCTGATGGAGGGGAGGTATTTTCAGGGAAGAACCGTCCAAGACACTTGTTCCCCCTTACTGAGGCCAATCTGCATATCAGTGTTCTAGAACTGAGGGCGGTGCTTCTAGGATTGCAAACATTCCAATCTGCCCTTCCGTCGGGGACAATTGCTATCCAGTTAGTCGACTTGTCAGTGGTCTGGTACATCAACAAGAAAGGAGGAACCAGATCTTACCCGTTATGTCAGGAAGCCCTGAGAGTGAGACAATGGGCGATAGATTTCAACCACTTTCTGATAGCAATGCACATTCCTGGGAATTCCAGAGTGATTGTGAACAAATTGAGCAGGAACAGCCTTATGCCTCACAAGTGGTCTCTCAATTCCATAATAGCAACCAAATTTTTTTGTCGCTGGGACCAGCCTTGCTGCGATCTTTTTGCCTTTACCTTAAACCACGAATGCAACAGTTACTTCACCCTGATCCCCCCATGGAGAGACACTGATAGATGCTCTGAGACACGATTGGCCCCTGGGTCTACTTTATGCCTTCCCTCCCTTTCCCATGATGCCACAGTTTTTAAAGAAAGCACAATGGATGAGAAGCAAAGTTGCACCCTGTTGGCCCCGTCAAGTCTGGTTCCTCTTTCTGTGGCCTCACCTAGTTCACCGCCTATGGACTATGGATCCAACAACCAGGACTGTTGTCTTATCCACAGGGGTTGGTCCATCCTGACCTACTGAGTCTCAAGCTGGCCACTTTGTTTCTCCACTTCCAGTAATTGCCAGGCAGAGTAATCTATCTTCCCCAGTGTAAAAGATACTTCTGTCATCCCAGAAATCGTGCACCAGGAAACTTTATCATACTAAATGGGTCAGATTTGTGATCTGGGCTCAAGAACAAAGACTAGATTCCTTCTCAGCCCCGATTCATAAGATCTTAGAATACTTGTCAACTTTACTCCAATCAGGAGCCTCAGCCTGTACTATCAGAGTCCATTTGGCAGCTCTCTTCAATTTTCATAATGGCTTTAATGATTCGTCCTTGATGTTCCACCATCTCTGCAAAATCTTCTTAAAGGGAGTCATGCATTTGAGACCACCTCTTAAGGATCCTATTAAACCTTGGAATTTGATGCTAGTCTTACAAACTTTAACTCGTCAACCCTTTGAGCCATCAGCCACCTGAGTTTTTATCTTGGAAAACGTTATTCCTGGTAGCCATCACATCAGCCAGGAAGATATCAGAGTTACAGGCTTTGTGTGCAAAACGACCATACATCATTTTCCACAAGGAGAGAGTATCACTTTGGACTAACCCCTCCTTTCTACCAGAAGTTGTTTCAGATTCAAATCTTAACCAGTCCATTGATTTGCCAATTTTCTTCCCAAATTTTTTCTGACAAAGGGGAATACTGTTTGCATTTGCTAGACGTGCATATACAATCATGTTTTTATTTAGACAGGACTAAATCATTCAGAAAATCGGACCAACTGTCCTTGTCTTTTCAGGTCCAAGAGTAGGCAAACCAGTTTCCAAAGTCACTTTATCAAAATGGTTGAGAGATTGCATTACCTTTGTTTATCTACATAACAAAATGACTCTACCAGCCAAAGTTAAGTCTCACTCCTCCAGATCACTGTCCACTTCAGTGGCCTTTCACTCTAGAACCTTTATGGATGACATTTGCGCAGCATCTACTTGGGCTACCCCCTTATACCTTTATTCTCATTACAAATTGGATATGGTCTCCAGGAGAAGAGCATCCTTTGGCTAAATGGTGCTCAGGAATATCCTTCCATAGGACCTCTCCAGGACATAAAGTAGCTAGGTACTCTGTCCCATCAGTCATGCTTGAATGAAGATTAACATCATCAGATAAATAAGTTATGTTCTTACCATAATGTTCCATCTGTGTTGTTGATCTTCATTCATTCATGACATCCCACCCTCCTACCCCCTCCGAAAGACTCCTGGAGGTTCATATTTGGTCCTGGTTATCTGATAGGGCAGTTGCTCAGACAGAGCCTCCACTTTTCTGTCCTTATGGTCAAACTCGATCTGAGGAGAAGAGGAAAGGGCCACTATGGGTAAACTTAGTTCGAGAGTTTTTGGCTGGCATGAGCTTGTTATATTGGCCGAGTCGGTTCTGAGGACGGAACTGAAGACCCATCAGTAATGATGGAATGTTATGGTAAGAACATAACTTCTTTTTTTGTTAAACATCTAGTTCCAACTTTTATGTCACAAGCATATACTGTTTGGCAAGTTAATTTTTTATACAATTATTTCTTGCCTTATCCATTTGAACCTATGTCACAATTTACAGAATGTTTTGTTTTATTGAAAGCCCTCAAAAAAAACTCCTCCTTCAGTACCGCTGTAAAACCTATTAATAAGAGCACAAAACTATGTACATCTTCAAATATTGAAGTTTTCACTTCCTAATAAGAACAAAAGTTCTGAACTGACAGACACACAGTTAGGCTAGAGTTGACCAAAAAGAAAGTTTAGTCATGCTAAGATGCATGGTACAGCCTGTGCTTTTAATAAGTGCTGTCTGGTTTTGTTGTATTTCTATAGCTCCCCCAGCTGAGAAAACACTTGAATGCTTTCACTAAACACTTTCTCTAGGCCATTTTTCTTTACCAGATTGGCTTCTAATGACAGGCAAACCAGACACAAACCTGCTAAGGATACCTTGTTTACCAGAAAAAGCCTTATAATATTTAATATTCTTTTCCATTTACATGCTTTGTAATAAACATATTACTGGATAAAGCCTAGGGTCTTAACGCAGTCATTTCCCTATGCAAGCATGGAAAAAGTACACTAATTCTTCTTTTGTCATGCTCTCTTAACCAGACCTCTCCTCTCTACCCCCCTTTTTTTTACATTGTAGTGCTTACATTTCTTAAAATTGAACAGAGAAGAAAGAAGAAAAAGAAGAAGAAAAAACAAAAGCACCTGTTTATTTTAGTATCCTGTTACATTTAAATAAAAACTGAGAAAACGTTATTTCAAATACTGATTGGTTTTGTCTGATCTTTATAGCTCTCCAAGCTGGGAAAATCCCTGAATGCTTTCAAAGAAGATTATGTCCTACCCAATTTCTCTTTTCTTTTTTGTTTTTTGTCTTTTGTTTTTCCCTCCTCAGCCAATCACTCTCCACCAGACTGTAGCCAGTTTCTCTTTATCAGATTGTCTCCATGGATACATGAAGACCAGCTGCAGAATTGCTACTATGCATACATGCATCTGCTAGAAAAAAAGCGCCATAATATTCAACATTCATTTTCATTTACCTATTCTCTCTTAAAACTCGCTACTAAATCAATTTAATATCCTTGATCTAGTCATTTCCCATGCAAGAATGAGAAAAAGCACATTCATTTTTCTTTTGTCATACTTTTTAACCAGGCTCTTTTCTTTTTATCTTTTACATTGCAATGCCTACATTTCTCAAAACTGAACAGCAGCACCTGTTTGCAATCCCCATTACACTTCAAATAACTGAGAAAACTTTACTTTATAGCACGTAAGGAAAACCACACATCACAAAAAAATACTATTTAAGAAAACAAAAAGTCTTTACTTACAGTTACCTTTCTCCTTCCTCTTCCCCTCCCCAAAATACTTTTCCAAACTTTAATGACATAAAGTAGGGCATATGCTTTAGAGTCCCCCACAAGTCCTGAAAAAGTCCAATATTTCCAGACCTTCTTGTTCTGTCATAGTTCACAAATAAATTCACTGCATTGCAATCCCAGATCAAGTTTCTGGTTTTATTACTTTTCATCTCCATCTCCTAAATCCTGTCTGTGCTTCATTTCCACCATACTCTCAATTTTTCTAGTCAACTCTCCTGCTCCCCTCATTCTCTTCAACATTTTCCATTGAAATACTGGAAAAGGTTTCACAGGTACATTCTCTTTGTGGTCTTTATTACCAGAAGAACAAGAAGCAGAGTCTCCTTTAGTTTCACAGCTCACTTTTTGTTGGACAAACTTTTCTATTTCCTCATTAGCATATACTTCTTCAAAAAAATGATTTTGTCCCTCCATGGAAGAATACCTGTAAGACAACCATAGACCGCAGTTTGCATCTCACACCGGTGTCTCAACATTTTCTGAATAATGGAATGAATTTACTCCTCTTCTGCCTGGTCTACAATGAATAATCATTCTCCACAAACACTCTGCTACCTCCCACTTTTAATATTTTGTCCTTCTGCCACAGTTTTGTCAGAATTACCTCCTTCTGCTGGTAAGGATGGCATCTTTACTATTAACGGTCTAGGTTACTTTTTCATAGCCAGATTTGGCGCATATACAGGATGTGCCCTTTCAGTTAACAACTCCTGCTGTGGAATACCAGTTCAGTTGCTTATTTGTGCTTTTATAAAATTAATGCAGTCTGTTCCTTCCAGCTTCTCTGGTATAGCTGAAAATCTCAGGTTTTTCCTATGTGCTCTGTCCTCTAATTCTATTATTTTTTGAAACATCTCTTCCTCGGTAGTCTCATATTCAGTCAACCTTTTCTTCATTTCAACCTCTGAAGTTTTCAGCTTTATCACCTCATCTGAATATCTGTTTAAAGCTTCTTCCATGTTTTCCATCCTTTTGTTGTTTGTGTTGATGTACTCCATCAGTGTTTTATTTAGGTATCTGTGCAGTTGTCTTCTATCTTCTTGTAGGTTACTGGACGTCATGTCTGGAGGTTGCATTGCTTTTTGCTGAACAGCTGCAGAACTTTCACCAGTCGGTGTTTCTTCCTTACTTTTTGTAGTTTTCTCTGTATTTCTTTTTTCCTGGCATTCAGGCAGTACACTTACTTGCCAGTTACTGAAATTTACCCATAACCACAAAAGTCTACTGTCCTTCTCTGTTGATTTTCTGTTTTCACACTGGGAGAGCTAGAGTCAAGCTGTTTCTCAATGTGCAGCCATCTTGAAAGTTCCAGATAAAGGTTATCCTTGATGTACTATGGCAGTTAACTGAATTTGAGAAGAAATTATATTATCAGCTTGTGTACAAGTTTACTGAATACATTTTCAGTAATATGGATTAAATTAGAAGGAAATTAATAATAGTTTAATACTTGAAAACATATTCATAACTAATGTAATTAAACAGGCAGCATTACATTTTATAATACTTGACTAAAAAGAAAGCATGTTATTTTCAGTATGAGCCATGATAACTTGATGGCATTTATTAGCATCCTATACTGACCTTGAAGTCTAAAAAACAAATTGTATAGCTACCAAAATTTGCTTTAAATTATCTGTAATAAATTTATTTACTGGTTTAAGATTTAGTAGACTAAAATTTGAATTGAAATGGGTATGTAATTTAGGTATGTAATTCGGTGGGTTCAAGTTCAGCTTCATTTTTTACATACTCAGACAATTTTGACTGTTTGCATTGATTCCATAAAGTCCCACTTGAATATTGGTGCTATAGTAACTAAATAAAGGCTACATTCATTAGCAATTACTCTATAAAGCCATATGGTCCAGGGACGTTATTGTTTTTAAAGGTTTAATTGTTATAATAATATGTAATAAAAGCTGGAAATGAGGTTAAGCTTAATTATATGCCTTAATTATTTCTTCATCAAAATTATAACTTCAAAATGTTTTTGTTATTCTTATCTTTCTTAATTGCATTTATACCTTACACATCTCTTTTTATAATCCTTCCCTTATCTTGGGGCTGAGCCTAAAATCGGTACATTGTGATCAGTGTTCTACCCTAGTTAACTAGTTTAAATAAGACAAAATAAGTAAATAGCATAGCAAATTATTTAACCATTGTTGTAATATTATTGGATCCTGTGCCCATTTATTACTATATGATCTGTTCATTTTTGTCTGATTCAACACATGGGTTGTTGGGTCCATTCGGATCTGACCTCAGCACCACCTCTGAAGCATTACAGATCCAGGACCCTGACTCCTTCTCTACCCATAATTCCCTCCACCCCACTTTAATACCTTAGATCTCATTTGTTGCCTGAAGCAATCAGACATTCCGTGAGGGCTCTCATTCAAAAGCATATCCTTTATTGTTACAGTTTTTTCCTGCATCTCCTAGCTTACCTAGGGAATTGTCTCTCTAACTTTATATCTCTTTTTTTTTGGCCCTGACTGCCCTGGATCTGACTTGCTGGGGCACCTTCATCGGAGCTGGCAGTCGATGCTAATTCGACTCCAATAGTTTATCTTTTTCTTTTGACTCCGATGAACTCAGATCAGGAAGAGACTCAGCTCTGAAGCATCACTGCCAGGTCTCGTGGTGATGGGTTGATGCTGAAATTATTAGAGACATCTCTCCCTCTCAGGGCATCAGCCCTTGACAGCTTGGATCTGAGATCAGCTTTGGGGCCCAAGACATATTGATGCTGAGAGATCTACGTCATCTTTGGACAGGGGGAAATCTTATTTGGGGCCGATTGCGGCTTTGACCTTAGAGGCTTTTGAGAGGGTCTTTGCTGTACCAAAACAGAAGGTGCTACCACTCAGCTCAGTTCATCCCAAAGCTCAATAGGATTCCAATTCTTCTTCCAATCATTTTGTCCAGCAGGGACATTCAGTTCTGCAGGCTTCTGAGGCTGCTTACTATGTTAGTTCCCAGTCTGATTCTGGACCGTCTGATCACCCACTAATACGGGTTCCCAGGAAATAGACTTGCAAGTGGAAGAATATAAACTCATCTCAGGAGTCTTTTATGGAAGACACGGATTTGGTTGAGGGTAAAGGCTCCCCTAGATCCCCCTCTGAAGACATCACCTTTGGTGAGATCCTTGAATTTATGAAACAGCAAGGGTGATGGACCACAGAGAACCCTTCACCAGACAAGACCATTTCTCGAAAGCTTTTAGCTCTGTGTCAAACTCATCCTGGGTAATACCATCCATTTATCCTCTTATTGACCTCATGGCTCAATGGGCATGAAAGACCCTGATGTGGTTGAACCAGTTCCTAAAACAAGCAGATAGAATCTTGGCAGCAAGGACAGGAAGCATTAGAGGAGAGGTCTACCAGTAGACACCATAGTGGTAGCAGCAGCCACCAAGAAAGTACTGTCTGATGAAAGTTCCTCTGTCCTTCCCCTTAACAGATCTAGGGTTTTGGACAGGTTTGGGAAATGGACATATGCTTCAGTAAATTTTGCCCCCTTGAGTGCTGAATTGTTTAGCTCATGTCACATGATTGCAAAGAGACTTGGCCAAAGAGATTTCTAAGTCTGTTTTGGATAATCTGTCATGGACTCCCAACTTTCTACCCTTCAGTGTATATCAAATGTTACTATGTGACTGCTATCCAATGCAATGGATGGTTCAGCTAGGGCAGCAGGCACTAGCATCCCCATGCACCATCACACCTGGATGCATCTTTGTGATTTCATGGAAGGCTTTAAGACGTTCTTCATTAATGCCAGGTTTGATGGTTCTACTGGTTTTGGACCAAAGGAAAAGGACACATTAACTAGGAGTCAACAAGATAGTAAAACACTCTTTGCAGTGGGAATCTATTTCTTCACCCCACAAAGGACCTTCGCCAGGAATCAGAGGAGTGGAAAGAAGATGTAGTTCTGCAAATCACTCAGTTTTTGCCAGGACATTCCTGGGGATAGACCTCCTTGTGGCAGAGGTGAAGGTAGCTCTAATGGATGTCACCCTAGAGGCAAAGCCAAACTGCATAATCAGGGCTTTCATGGTCCCGTCACTGAGAAGCCCTACCAGAGCTCCTAAAAACCTGCCTGACTACTGCACTCTGGAGTCTGTCAGGGGGCACTTGTCCATTCAACTACAAGCTTGGCAAAACATAACAATAGATTCCTGGGTGCTAAACATACTTTCCAGAGGATACTAATTTCCTTTTTCCTTTCCCCCAAGAAAAAAGAACAAGTTTCTCAGTGTTCCGCCGTGTCAATGGGAACTTGTAGCAGCAGAGGTTTCAAAGCTGCTAAAAAACGAGTCGTCCAACCAGTCCCCCAAGATCAGTTAGAGTCCAAAGTCTACTCAAGGTTATTTTTGGTACCCAAGAAGACAGTGGACCTCAGACCCATTCTAGTTCTGAGTCATCTAAATCAGTTTGTAAAACAAGCAAAATTATAGATGGTCTCAATTCAGTCCATTTTGACTCTGCTGAGGAAGAGTGATTGAATATTCTTCTTATATCTCCAGGACTCATGCTATCAAGTAAGGACAGAGAAATGCTTCAAGAGATTTCTCCATTTCCATTTAGGAGCCAATCATTACCAGTTCAGAGCACTGCCCTTTGTCCTCACCACAGTCCCCAGGGCATTTACATAGATAATAGTAGTGATTGCAGCATGTCTATGCCTGCTAGAAACGAAAGTTTTCCTGTATCTCGATGATTGGCTTCTCACTATTACCTCCAATGATCTGCTGTTTTGTCATCTGGACCTTCTGCTCCAACTAATGCAAAGTCTAGGAATTATGATCAGTCTGACCAAAAGCCATCTAGCCGCTGACACAATAGATAAACACCTGGACTCAGTATTACAATTTGCCAGTCTATCCCATGACTGAGTAATTTCCCTGTGTCTAACAGCTACAAAGGTACTTCATCAACCTTCTCCCCCAGTAAGGTTACTTCTGTGACTTTTAGGTTTGGTAGTCTCTACAGTTTTAATGGTCCTGCTGGCCATATTTTACATATGAGCACTCCAGTGGACCCTTTCAGTGCAATCGTCTCAAAACATACATCCACTGCATGCAAAAGTTTGCATCACTGAAATGTGCAAGGAACACATCAGTTGGTGGATAAAATCTCCATCAGTGACAGAAGGACTCACAGTCCACATGGATCCACCATTGGCTGTAGTAGCCACAGATTCCTCACTTCTAGGGTAAGGGTAGGCATCTCAAAGGGAGAATAGTCCAAGGTACCTACTCACATCTAGAGACGAATCTTCACATCAGTGTCTTGGAGATGAGGGCAGTCCTGCTACCATTGCAGGCATTCTAGGATGTACTTCTCAAGGGTGAGATTTCCATACAGACAAACAGTGGTCTGACACATCGACAAATAGTGAGGAACCCGATCTTACCCCCTTTGTCAAGAGACCCTGCACCGTTTTCTGATAGCAATGCACATACCAGGGACTTCAGTGTACTAGCAGACAAATACTATTTACACTAGGAAACGTATTTGTTTGAACTGCCATTCTGTACAAGGGTATTGTATTACCGTGAATAGTTGTGGAAACATCTTGTGTTTAAAATCTGTATTTTGAAACTTTTCTAATATTGTAGTATTGCATTTATGTGTTAATGGAGGACTTGGTGCTTTTTTCAGGATTGTCAAGGTGTTTTTCTTTTTTTTTACCCGAAAACCACATTTATATGTTGCACTGAGTTTACTGACTCTTGCAGGCTTCAGTAACTGTCTTTGAGGCTTCCTTTGCAGTTGGACCTATGGAGCAGTTACTGCTGTCCTTGGTTAATCCTTCCCATCCAGAAGAAGGAAGTTGTCAGGGAGACTTTAGGTATTAGGCTGGCTCAAGTTTTGCCTGAGCTGCTGATGGATGACTCTGCTGTGGCCGAATTTGGTTCCTGTGACTGCTCACTATTTTCCCCTGGTCCATTTGGTACTGTACCTTCAACCACAAGGGTCATTCACTTTGTGGCTGTAGGGTATCCCTCTGTAGGCAAAGGAGAACCAGTGATGTTCTTCATGTTTCACTGTTGCAGTCATTACATTTGGGGTTATCTGCTTGCAGGTAGCCCTCAGTCTTGGGTCCTGCGTCAGTTGCTGTCTCTTCTTCCGTGACATCAGGTCATCAGGGGTATAAAACATGCAGCCGACGTCATTATGTCAGTCTTTCTTGCTGTGCGGTGCCCGAAGCAGAAGCAGTTCGCAAGTGCTGGTCGGCCAACTCCTGAAATTTTCGTTTACGAGTTTCAGAACCGAAGTCTTTAACTAAAAGCTAAATACCCCATTGGGGAAACTTTTTCTTGCTCTAAACCGATGTCAGTAAAAGTAAATTTTTTTGTGGAAAGCAAATACCTCATAAAGATTTTCATTTGTACTGTATTCCTTGCCTAGGCCTTGACCACGACGTACCTCGCTGTCGGTTTTGTGCCTTATTTAAATAAACTATCCATCGTCGGTATATTTGCGCTTCTAAATTTTTTGGTGCTCAGTTCAATTATCCTGATATGTCTTCGTTAAACCATCTGACTACCGACATTCCGAAGAAATGCAAAGATAAAGACAGAGACAGGCCGCACAGTTCGCCGGTACTCAGTGAGGTGCTTTCGCAGCCCCTGATACCCGCTACTTCAGATTCGCAGGTCTCTATGGAGACCCAATCAGAGTTCGGTATGCCGCAAGATGCTTCAACTGTGGAACCTGCAGATGTCTCTACCTTGGATGGGTCCGGAGCCATTGTGCAGGCACCGGCTTCTGAGGGTGTATTCAGGCCTACTGACTTGCATATTAAACTGGCACCATCTTCTTCTTCAAGGCCTAAAACTCAAACCATGCCTAGAAAACTGACGCCCAGACCGCATGGTCAGGCCTCTATGCCTAAAGAACAAATAATAAGAATGACTGAAGACTGTATTACTTTAATCAGGGGAAGACAACCTTCCCTCTCTGAGACCTTGGACTGAG
Source organism: Protopterus annectens (assembly GCF_019279795.1). Taxonomy (NCBI): domain Eukaryota; kingdom Metazoa; phylum Chordata; order Ceratodontiformes; family Protopteridae; genus Protopterus; species Protopterus annectens. Next base: position 27,547,468 of record NC_056731.1, read on the forward strand.
TTTGCTTATGATACTTCTGACCAGGATTCTGAAATTTCTGTTTCCTCTGATGACCAGAATTTACCCTTATCTCCCTATGAGGATTCTGATGCTGAGGACTCTATTCCCTCTGCCCTCTCCCCCCCAGAGGATTTCTGTTTTGGTAAAACCTTGCATACTCTCAGGGAGCTTTTTTGATGGGAAAGTCAGGATTTCTCTGATTCTACAAAGAGGCTTAGGGATTTCTTACTCCTGCCCCAGCACAGGCCTTTAGCTATACCGCCTGTACTGGACATTGTTAATGATGCCTTTTTGGAATCTAGCATGGCCCCTGACTCTTTACCTCTGCTTCCAGAAAACCTGATAGATATTACAGGGTTCCTGACTCTCACAAGTTCCTTTTCAAAAATCCTGCTGTGGATCCTGAAACCATTTCACAGGGACCCAAGGGCATTAAAGCTACTACTGCCAAAAATCCTACCCCCTCTGATAGAGACTCCAGGGTGCTGGATGGATGGGGTAAGAAGGTATACACTTCTGCAACATTGGCCATTAGGGCCTTGAATTGCCAGTTTCATATGTTAAAGTATCTGTGGAATATTATTGGATTGCTTAAACAGAAAATGAAGTTGACTCCTGATTGTGCTGAAAATAAGGATTTACAGGATTTTTATGCATTCTGCTGAACAAGTTGGTAAACATACATTGCAATGTGGTTTTGATTCACTAGAGGCATTTTGCAGGTCTGCAGTAATTGGGTCTGTACTTAGAAGGCATGCTTGGCTTAAGGAGCAATCCTTGCCAGATTATGTTAAAGTGAAATTACTGGATGCTCCCCTAAATCAGAGCCACCTGTTTAGCAACAAGGCAGAAGAAGTTCTTAAAAAGATAGAGGAAAAAGCTACATCTGTGCAAACTGTTAACGATTTTTTACAAGTATAACCTCCAAGATTTAGTAGGCATTGGCCTTCTAAGAACTGGTCCTTTCCTGCCTCTTCCAGACCTTCTCAGTCCAAACCCAGATCCAGCAGAGCACCCAGGCTTCAGTCCCAGGGAACGCACAGGACTAAGCAGTGGGGGGGGCCTCCACTCCCAAATTTGGGAGTAATAAAACTCCTCCCTATGTTAAACTGTCTCAATTACTTCTTTTTAAAACTTCCAAGCACTTCTCAACTGACTGTCCTGTTGGGGGGAAAGATTGCACTTGATGCAAAGAACTGAGGACTCATTACCCAGGACAAATGGGTTTTAAATATAGTGTCCCAAGGATACAGATTTCACTTCCACACATCACCAACTCCAAGTGGTTGGCCAGATCTACCTCCAAAGCAGTGGGCAGAGGCCCAAAAGCAAGTACTCTCTCTCTTAGGCATAGGGGCTATTCAATTGGTACCAGAAGAGAAAAAGGGATAAGGTTTCTACTCGAGATTTTTCTTGGTACCCAGAAAAGACAATTCATAGTGTCCTATCCTGGACCTGCCTACTCTAAACACCTTTTTGTTGATTCCAAAATTCAAGATGCTGACTCTTCACCAGTTGCTTCCTATGCTAAGCAAAGATGCCTGGTTAGCAACACTAAATTTAAAGGAAGCATACCTGCACATCCCAATCAGGGAGTATTGCAGAAGATACCTATGCTTCAAAGCAGGCTACGCGCACTGTCAGTTCTCTGCACTGCCCTTTGGCTTATTTACTGCACCCAGGGTATTCACAAAGTGCCTAGCTCCAGTCATTGCATTTTGCAGGCAAAGAAATATTCAAATATACCAATACCTGGACGATTGTCTAATTCAGGCAGAAAACCAGGACATACTTTTGAATCATCTGGCTTTTGTACAGAGGGTGCTAACTTGTCTGGGGTGCAACATAAACAAAAAGAAATCACACCTAGTACCCTGTCAGCAAATTATATTCCTGGGAGCAAGCTTGAATACAACTTTCCAGATGGCTTTCCTCACGCCAGAGAAGCAAATTAACTTGACAACCTACTTCAAACAAGTGGTCACAAAAACCCTGCTATCTGCAAGGCAAATACTACAAGCCTTTGGGGTTCATGGCCTCCTGCATTCTTCTAATTCCATATGCAAGACTGCATATGAGGAAACTACAGTGGTATCTAAAAAGTCTATGGTGTCAACATTCTCAGGATCTAGAAGCAATGATTCCTATCGTTCTTTGTCTATGCCTAGAGTTCCTTTGGTGGGCAGAGGCCTGCCACCAAAACAAGGGACTATCATACACACTACCTCCTGCCACCCAAACTCTAACAACAGACGCATCAGACTATGCATGGGGGGGGGGGGCGCATATGGCAGGGAAGTGCATTCAGGGCAAATGGAACCCAATTCAAATGCACCTTCACATCAGTCATAAAGAAATGTTAGCTGTGCAGAATGTTCTGACAGCCTTCAAGGACCACATTCTTCCAGGACAATTAATGGTAAAGACGGACAACACCACTGTTATGTACTACATAAACAAGCAGGGGGGTACACATTCTTACCCCCTCTGCAGACTAGCCATGGCATTGTGGAACACAGCCTTGAGTTACCAAGTACATCTACAAGCTCAATTCCCTGCCAGGAAAACTAAATGCACTGGCAGATGGACTAAGCAGAACCCTCATGGACCCACACAAGTGGAAACTGAAACCAAGGATTTTCAACATGTTGACAAGCAAATGGGGGAGCCCAGATATAGACCTGTTTGCCTCCCTCCAGAACTATCAGTTGGAAAAATTTTGTGCAAGGACTCCCCACAGACAAGCTTGGAAGGTGGATGCTCTGTCCTTCAGCTGGAAAAACCTATCAGTTTATGCCTTTCCTCCTCTGCCTCTGCTCTCCAAAGTACTACTAAAGATCAAACAAGACAAACCAAGGATGATTTTGATTGCACCAGCTTGGCCACGCCAACACTGGTACCCCCCCTGCGCAGTGTGTCACTGTTGGCCCCATGGCACCTGCCTCAGACTCCTACCCTGCTGTCTCAGCAGGAGAATCAGATTCTGCACCCTCAGCTTCAAACACGGAACCTAGCAGCCTGGCTAATTACCTAAGCTCTCCTTTACCATCCCTCAGTAAACCAGTGAAGGGTGTCATTTTAGAGGCAAGGAGGCCTAGTACTAGAAAATTTTATGCTGAAAAATGGAAAGGATTCTGTGCCTGGAACCAGTCTCAAGGGATGAGCACAGCAGTGCCCAATTTGCCTCAGATTTTACAATACTTAACTGAGATGCTTCACAAGAGCCTGTCTTTTTCCTCAATAAAAATTCACGCCTCAGCCATTTCAGCTCATTATAACACAGAACCTCCCCTCTTCTCTCATCCACTGCACAAGCAGTTCCTCAGAGACGCCAAAAATTTAAGACCACCCAGGAGAGCTCCAATTCCAGCCTGGGACCTTAACTTTGTTTTGGAGAAACTCACCCTTCCTCCTTTCGAGTCAGCTGCTACTGCAGATTTAAAATTCCTTTCTTAGAAGACAGCTTCCCATTTAGCCATCACTTCAGCAAGAAGGGTATCTGAATTGCAGGCCCTTATGGCAGTGGAGCCTTTCATCTTCTTTCATGCGGACAGGGTGTCCCTCAGGGCCAATCCCTTTTTCATGCCAAAGGTGGTATCCAGTGTGGCCTTTAATGAGTCCATTCATTTGCCTATCTTCTTTCCTAATCCACAGAACAAAGGGAAACGGGTACTGCACTCCTTAGATGTGCACAGATAACTTAGATTCTACTTGTACAGGTCTAAACCTCAAAGGAAATCTGAACAACTGCTGGTGGCATTTGCTGCAGGAACAGAGGGGAAGGCTGTTTCAAAGCGAACTCAACCAGGGCTGTATCTACAGCCTTACTCTGAGTTGTACCTACCAGGGACATCCTAGAAGCTGCTACCTGGAGTTCTGTACATACTTTCACCAAGCATTACCATTTGCCAATTTTCTCTAAATCCAGAGCTGTTGCAGTCCTGGTTACCCTCCCTCCAGCCCCCTGACTTCTTTTGGCTATACCTCTTCCCTCCTTTTCAATGCTTAAAAGCTTTTTGGTGTATTTGCTTTTTTGTCTGAGGTATAACGTTGTATATTTATAGATTTAATTGCTTCCCATTAGGGGGGAACCTGATATCTTGGGCAAGAAAAACTGATGTAATGACGTCAGCTGCATGTTTTATACCCCCTGACGACCTGACGTCACGGAAGAGACAGCAACCGACGCAGGACCCAAGACTTTGTTAATCAGGCCGACTGAGGGCTACCTGCAAGCAGATAACCCAAATGTAATGACTGCAACAGAGAATACACTTGAACATCTACATTTATGGTAAGTGTACACAGCTGTACCTTTTCAGTCTAGGGAGAGGGGACAGGTGAAGGTCTACTGCATAGCTGGAAAGGAAGCTTGAGCCCCAGAATAGGATAGATGTTTTGGGTCAGTCGTTTTCCAGGGAAATTCCCAGGAAAAGAAAATCAAAATGTAAAGAAATGTGCTTCTCCTGTTTCTATTTCAATGGACAGGGAAGATTTGCTAGGATTTGCTATGGAGTTCATTTCTTCTTTTTCTTTACCTACTTCCTCTTCAGGAAAGGAAGGAAAAAGAGTTTCTTCTCTTTCTGACTCTGATTTTCAGTCAGAAAATTAAGGATTGAAGAAAGAAAATGGTGCTTCAGGATTTTCTTCACAACCTGAAGATTCTTATTCTGAGTAAAGTGCTGCTTCAGATTTCCCTACAGACCTTTTTCTGAAAATGTATCTAAAATGAAAGATTTTGGGGGGATCAGAATGACAGTCCTATCTCCCAGCAAATACATTATGATTTCTTAGTGTTGGATATACCTTACTCTGCAACTGTTCTTCCTATTTTATCCTCTTTAGAGAATGTTTTCCTGACAGGTTATAGTTTATATGGCAGTCATTCTCTTACCCCTAGGACATCTAATAGGTATAGGTACCTCAGACACACAAATACTTGTTTTCTAACCCCAACGCAGACCTTAAAGTGATTTCCATATCCAAAATTGCTTCTGCTAGACAAAAGGCTAATGCTACTTCCATTCCTTCTGACAAGGATGGGAAAGCTTTTGACAAATGTGGGAAGAAAAATTTACTCTTCAGCCACTTTAACAGTCAGAAGTTTAAACTGCCAGGCTCAAATATTAATATTTTTACATCAGTCTTTTGAAAATCTGAAAATTTTAAGTGTTAAGCTTCCCTCTTTTAAAGTGAAAATTCCTTTGAATGCTTGTTTTGTATCTAATTCAGATGTAATTAAACATGCCTTAAAGAGTTCTTATGACATTGCTGATACTATCTTGCTGCTTCTGGGACAGTCATGAGAGTATTTGCTTTTTTCTTTTTCTTTTTTTAAAAACAAGAAACATCTTTATTAAATTATTTTTATTTTTTATTTTACATTTGTGGACCGGGCTAGTCTAGCTTGGATATATGTTCATTTTCAGTAGAGGCCTGGGGAGAAAAGCTCCAATATAGGCAATAGTAACATAAGAATACATTATATGCAATAGTAACATAAAATACAGAACATTATTTTAGATGATCACATATGACATAGGCAATCATATATTTATGTAAATGAAAACAGACTATATTGACATAATTCTAGTGGCAAACATATATCATAAACCATATTAACATAATTTTAGTTGCAGATATTATACATCACCTATAATCTATCCAGGCATTGTCAGTGAAAAATTACATTGCTCTTTCAGATCCTGCCTTCTTTTTAGGTTCAGGCGCCTGGGCAGCGAGACATTTCCCTGTGGTACATTTGACTGGGGGCACATAGTTGAAGTGACATTTAGCTGCAGAGAAATATAACTATTTCCAAATTCCCTGTAGGCAAAGAGAAGCACACACTGCCATGCCTACAGCTTTAATAACCAAATGCATGGTGGCAGAAGAAGTAATGAGTGTTGTGCTCAGTGTGCAGTACATACATATGTAACTACAACATGTAGTGTGCTACAGCATGGAAGAAATCATGCAGGCTACTGTAGTCACATTTATGCTCCAGTATGTGTTTAAATGTTTCCTAGACACAGTGAAGGGGGTAGTGGTCCACACACACAGATTATAAAGGCAGTGCCCATTGTGCATTGCATTTTACTGCCACTGACATGCCCTCTGGCCAGCCTGCTGTTGATGCTTGCCATACTGCCTGCTGTCTCATGTTCCCTTGGGGACCATGGACATTGTTTTCCCCCTGTGCATTTGGTTATTGAAGTTGTGGGCATGGCAACACATTCTTCTTTTTGCCCACAGAGAATTTGCAAACAGCCATATTTCTCTGCAGCTGAATGTCACTTCAGCCATGTGTCCCCAGTCAAATGTACCACAGGGAAATGTCTCACTACCTAGGCGCCTGAACCCTTCTTTTTAACCTCATTCCTCCTATGCATATATTGTTCCCACAGTTTCCATTTTTTTCTAAGTGATTTGCTCCTACCCTTTTCTAAAGATCCCAATTCCAGTAGTGTTAACTCTAATACTATATTCACTACTTCTAGTACAGTTAGTTTGGACTTTGATCTCCATTTTTTAGTAATTGCTTTTTTGGCAGCCACCATAATTAGACTCAGCAAGCCTTACGTACTATGTCTAGGCAATTCCGATTCTGTATCATAGCTCAAAAAAATCATTTCCTGGGTTTCACCAATTTGCTCAACCAGTATTTCCAAAAGAGTAGTCTGCACGGAATCTTTAAAGTCTGCCAACTCATTACACTTCCAGAAATGATGTTCCCAATTACCTGTTTCTTCACCATCACACCTCCAAAATTTGTTGTCTACTGGAGGAAAAAAATCTTTGGAGTCTAATTGAGGTATAAAAATACCTATGTAAACACTTCCAAGCAAAGATCCTAAATCTTCTAGACTTTGTTGCATGTTTGGGAGACATACATATATACCCCCATTGTTTTTTTGTGAATTGCTTGTCCAGTCTCTCTTCTCAATCCTTTCCAACCTCCTTTGATCGATTCTTATAGTTATATTGCAATATTTTATATGTTCTACTTATTATTCATTTTTTAATGGCAGCTTCTATTCTAGCATCTACTAAAAACTCATGGTGTTCTGCTTAGGATTCCCCTATTTCATTCTCTTTGCCTATACTCTGATATCAGTCCTTGATAGGGAAGGCAATCTTTAGCCAGCAGTCCAAATAAATGCTTGGCCTCTTCCCATTTTATTACCTTTCCCTCTCTAATTATTTGTTCCCAATACCATGGTCCTTTTGCCAGTTTTCTCCAATAATTCCATCCCCCACTTGCCTATTGTCTGTATCCCTAATTGCAGTCATCCCTATCAGCAGAATCTCCTTTTACCATTCCCGTGCTGGCTTAGTTCTTAGAATACTTTCTGCTACTTTATGAACTACTTTATGAATGTAGTATTTTGAATAGATATTATTCTCCTTAAAGATTTGCATCCAAAATCCCAGTCTCTCCTTGTTTCTTGAGCTTTCATCATCATTCCATTCCATTCTTCTGCTTGTGCTATATATAGGAGGTTTAATTGTGTAGCTCTAAAATACCCCTTCAAATCTAGTAATCCTAAACCACCTTGTTTTTTTTTGAAGAATCAGCCTATCTTAAGAGAATGTGCTTAATTATGTTCACAAAATCATCCTGAGGATGTTAAAACCAAAAGTTTAAATTCTCCCCTGGCCAAGGAAGTTCTGTTTGGCCCTTCTGCAGCTGAGATGCTTAGGAGATTTGATGAAAGAGGAAAGTTAATTTAAGTAGTGACCCAGATCTTCCAACCATCCTTTCTTAAAACAAACATTTTCATAGATTCATAGATTTCAGCTCCTTTTTTAAAATCAATTTAAGCAGCTAGGTGCCAACAAATAACATTTTAAAACCAATGGCAAGAAGGCTCCAAAAATAAAGGGAAAACTTCTCAAAGTCAAAGATAGTCCAAAATGTCAGAATGGCTGTTTGCCTATTGAGGCCCCTCACCCCATCATGGCAATCTCTCCCTATAAGTCTGTATTTTTCTTCCAGGCAAACAAGTTCTGAACGTCATTCACAGGCATACACTTAACAGTGAGAGCCACCCCTTCCTTTCCAGGAATTCCTCCTCATCCAGTAAACCAAATATTCCTTTTTCCTCCAGATCTGGAACAAATGTTATTTCAGAGAGCCATAGAGCCAGTACTTGCCTTATATACTGACAGAGTTTTTTTCAAGTGTTTTTTTTTTCTTATGCCAAAGCAATAAGGGACCAGAAGCCAGTGCTAGGCTTCCTTTCTCATTCTTTTTGTCAAGGTCCCAAAGTTCAAAATGTTATCTCTTCAGACCCTGTAATATCATGTCCCTTTAGTAGCCTTTATGGTAAAGCTAGACTTAAAAGATGCTTCATATCACATTCCCACTGATAAGTATTTCAGGCATTTCTTAAGATTTTCTGTATCTGGTTTACAGTATCAGTTCATTGTCTTCCTCTTTGAACTATTTACTTTTCCAAGGGTATTTGCCAAGTGTCTGGTTCCAGTAATTGCTTATTACAGACTTCTAGGTATTTACATTTTTGCATATTTGGACAAATGTCTTATATTTGCAGACTCTTTTCCAGTTGTCAAGAGTCCTTAACAAGTACTCAAAAATATTCTGCTCAGTCTAGTTCAAGTGAACTTACAGTACAGAAGTCTTTTCTCTTCCCTTCTCACAGAATACTTCAGTCTGCCCTTGGAAGAGCATAATTCCTCCAGATGAAGTAGAAATGTTAAATAGTCCTTCCAGAGTTTTTTTTTCTCAATCACAACCAGGTATCTGTCAGGGAATTTCTCAGAATTTTGGGGTACATGGCTTTTATGATTTTTATGTTTCCCTTGGCCAGACTTAACGTGAAATATTCAGTGAAACTTCAAGTTGGTCTGGACATGGCATCTGCTGTCTTTATCTTTTCACATCCCAGTTCTAGTGTTTGTGAGGAGGGGAGGTCCTATGGTGGACAGACCAATTCTCTCAGAATCCAGGTTTCCTATTCTCCCTTCCACTTCCTGTCCAGTCTGTCTCAACAGATGCTTCAGACATGTCAAAGAGATGATGGCAGTTACAAATATTTGAAAAACTTACTGTTCTTCCATTTGAACCAGCTCATCAAGCAGAATTGAGATTGTTAACATGGAAGACTGTTTTACTTTTTACTCAGTGCGTTGACTTCTGCTAGAAAAGTATCTGACTTGCACTCTTATGTAGTAAGTCAACCCTACTTTCCACAAGGATAGGATTTCTGTAAGACCTAATCCTTGAGCCAGTCTATTAATCTCCCTGTCTTTTTTCTGGAACCCAAAATCAAGGGGAAACAAATTATTCATGCTATGGATGTGCTCTGGTGGTTCAGATACTGATCTGCTGTTTGTCTCCAATAAAGGTAAAAGAATAAGGGCAACAAGTATCAAAGCAGGCTGTTTCTGGATGGTTGTCTTATGCTGCTTCTTTTTGTCATTTTCACCTAACAAGCCATTTCCAGGTAGGGTTAGGGCCCATTCCACCTGAACTTTGGCTTCTTCCATGGCCTTCTTGAAAGGGGTGAATTCTAGAAGTATTCTAAAGGCAGCAACTTGATCCTCTGTACATATATATAAAGCACTGTAAATTGGATTGTTTTTCTAGGCCCAAAACAGGCTTTGCATGGACCATTCTCCTGTACTTCTGGGTTCTTAATTTACTTACCCCTTCCTTTTTGTTTTGTAAGCTATGGTAATCTACCAGAATAGAAAAAACGTTGACCAGCAGACATGGTGTACTAATGAATATCTCACTTTATTATGCCATAAGGCAAATAAAAAGGCAGAAAGCCTGCAGTCCACAATCCAAACCGGTTTCGGCTTATATATCAAGCCTTCATCAGTGAAGAAAAGAAAACAAAAAGGACAAAACATGCCTGCCTTATAAAAGGAACACCTGACAATCATCATGAAAAATTAGTAAACTACAAATACTCATTTAAACCAGAGGAAAACAAGCCACCCAAATTAATGATCCATCTTTTCTCTAATTTTATAAGCATGTCATGCCAACCAAAAACCTTTGCTCTATTGCCTTGAATTTTATCAATGATAGTGAAGTTGAAATTAGCACTGGAATGTTTCAATGTATGTTTGTATAGGGCATTATTAGCTTATTGGTGCCTAATATCAGATAAATGTTCTGCAATTCTAAACTTGACAGGCCTAGATGTCTGCCCCACGTAGAATGCAGAAAACAGCATGTAACTAATTAAATGACCCAATCAGACTGGCAATTAACAAAAGCAGAAATATTATAAACCACACCAGTATTACGACTGGTAAAGCTCTTAGTTTTATTGATTTTAACACAATAAATACAGTGGCCACAAGGGAAACAATCACTAAGACGGTCACCTAATAGTGTTCTCTGGATATTGGCCCCTAAGGAATAATGCTCCTTCTTATAATGATTGAAGAGGGCACCCAAGTTCCTACCTTTCCTAAAAGAAAACCCGCACTTATTACCAGTAAAGTCAGATAATCGTTCATCAACCAGGAGAATACTCCAATTGCGTTGCACACTATTAATAAGTCCAACGGTATTATGACCATAAGTAGTGGTTAAACGCAATACCAAAGTATCCTTGGGCTTAACCTTGTTATAATTCAGCAGTTGTTCCTGCTGCATAGATTCAACCAAATTCCTCGCATTCAGTACTTGCCCCAATTTATAGTCCCTTTGAATGAATCTAGCAGTAAGATCATCCCAATGTATTGAATAAGTGGAGTTGTCTGAACAAATGCATTTAACCTCATGTACTGAGACTTTGGTATATTACAACATATATGCGGTGGACGATAGCTGGTGGCATGGAGGTAGGAGTTATACTGGGGGAACTTTCGATGAACCACAGTTTTTAAGGTGTTATCAGGATTCTTAGTTACCAACACATCCAAAAATTCATTTCATTTTTACTGTGATTAACCGTAAAATGAATTCCCCACTTATTTGAGTTGAGATAATCAACAAACTTCTGAAGATAAATAAGATCCGACCTCCAAACCAACCAGCAATTATCCAAAAAACGCCTCCATATGTCCATGTCCTGTAGAAAAATGTTATGATTAGAATCCTAGATTAATTGAAGTTCTAAAAAAGCCATAAATAAATTAGCATAAATCGGGGCAAAAGAAGCACCCATAGCTGTTCCTCTAATCTGTAAATAGATGGTGTCCTGATACAAAAAAAACATTTTTTGTCAGGACATGTTCATAGAAAGGTATTAAACTTGGTGTATACAGTCCAGAAAACTCCAACCAATATTTCAAAGCCTCAATACTGGCACAATGGGGGATGTTCGTATATAATGATGATACATCAAGGCTACATAATAACCAATTGGGTTCCAATTGTGAGAAACAGTCTGTAGGAATTCGGTTGTATCCTGAATCCTAGACCTAATAAGTGGGAGCAAAGGTTTTAAGTATTTAGTTAAATACTGAGATAAAGGTTCGGTTAATGAACCACAACCAGACACAATGGCCCTTCCCAGTGGATTATCCAAATTTTTGTGCACTTTAGGTAAAAAATAGATATATGGCAGGACTGGGTCAGAGACAGTCAATTGCTGTTTGATAAACTGAGAAATAATGCCTTCCTCCTCAGCTAAAGATAAAAAATTATCAATTTGTTTTTTATAAGAAGCTGTAGGATCAAAGGGCAAATGTGTATAATAACAAACATCAGATAACTGTCTCAGTGCCTCCCTATTGTATTTGGCCCAATCTTGTACAACCACCGCTCCACCTTTATCAGCAGCCAAAATTACCAAGTCATGATTGGAGGCCAACTCTTGTATACAATCAGATTCAATATTTGAGACATTATTATGGCCAACTTGGTGTTCCCTACCATCAAAGTGTAAGTCCCTAAGCACACTTCTTTGAAAAAGCAAAACATTAGGGTTCATAGGTGGCGAAAATGTGGATTTGTGGTAGTGAAAATCCTCGTGAGAACCAATAGTAGTCTTATCCTGAAAGAAAAGTCTTAAATTCAAAAGCCTACAAAAGGAAAGAATATCATTAGCAAAATTGTCCTCTGGAACAAAGAAACCAGGAATAAAAGAAAGTCCTTTATTAAGAATTTCAATATGCGTAGGTGATGAGGTGTAAGAAGAAATTAAGCACATTACAATTATTCACTTCTGGGCAAACGTGCGCAACAGGCCCTCCATATCTTGTACTGCGCTTGTGTTTTCTTCCCCCCTCCTTTGTTTATGCCTAAAGGGGTACTGTTGTTTCTCTTGGGTGTGGGTGAATCTGTGGTGCCCTGCACATCAGATTCCACAGCAGAGAAAGAATCCTCAACTGAAGTATCATACTGTGGCCCTGATTGTTTTAAAATAGAACGTGGCCTCTTTCTCCTGGGAACAGACTGAGGCGCACTCTGAAATCTAACATGTTTGGCATATTTCTTAGAAAAAGTGTCCCCACTTGAATAGTCAGTTAAATCTCTCAAAAATATATGTTTTTTTCTTTTCTTTGAGTTGTGTTTCATGTGCCAACAGTTCATCCCTGAGTTTATTAAGGGAAACAAGTAAAGGTTACCCCTCAAATCTCCTTATGGATTCACACATGTTAGTAACCTCAATTAAATCCTGATCAATAGTCACCTCATAATGATTAATTAAGACCTCAACAAGTCCCATCATAGCCTTATGCTGAGCTAGACCCCAAGCCTTTGGGATTTAATGTTGAACATACTACATCTGTGCGAGTTAGTTAACTTGCCATAACAGCAGATGTTTTAATAGATCACTGTTCAGTAGTTGTGTAATCACTCCAGTCCCCTTCTTTTTATTAATTAATTTATTTATTTATTTTGCATTGCTAGGGTGTGGATGTATATACCCTTGTATATATAGTTACTTTTGCTTTTCATTTCCTAGCGTATTTCCTTTCAGGGTTATTGCCTCCCTTCTTGGAGCAAGAAAGCACTGAAGCTTTTGACACTCTAAATGCCTTTTTATATGGAACTCTGCTCAAGCTCTTGAGAGTTAGAGCATGTGGAAGGCACCGTTTAGCTTTTATAAGCTGACCAGTTGGTCATATCCTTGACAGGATATAACCAGAATATCTTAGGCTACTACAGCAGTAACCATTCAAACATCTACATTTATGGTAAGTTAACTTACATAACTAATCTTTCTATTTGAAGGAAGATAATCTCACACTTCTTAAATTGCGGTGGCAGTCTATTCTAGAGGTGAGAAAGTTGCTGTGTAATGAACAAGTTTTTCCACGTTTTATTTATTTGCTAATGAAAATTTAGATGATTGGTTTTGTTATTTGCAAGACTACTTGATTTGTGGAGATACAAGAGATCCAGGACACTGGAACCCTAATGGCACAGATCTCCGCTCGGGAATCTATAAGATACTGAATAAAAGGACAGTACTTCCAGTCTTTTCTGGGTAGCTTAGGGTTTTGAAGCCAGTGATAGCCTTAGTTAGGAACCTCTGGGGTCTTTCTAGTTGTTGGTTATGTCCAGTGAGGTACATCCCAAATAGAGCGTTGTATTCAATAACTGTTCTAACCAATGCCGAATATAAGGAGGTAATGACATCTTTAGCTCTGGATGGTTTTCCATTAGTAGTTAGCTGCATTAAGCTGAAGGCCTTTCTTACTACTGTCATTAAACTATAATAAAAGGAAAAGTTCAATGGCCTTTAACAACATTCTCATTTTGGAGAGGAGTGTTGTGCATGTTGCTTGCTGAGGGAATGGGGTTTATATAAGGAATGACAATATTGCAGTTTTTTTTTAATTTGATCACATTTTTAGTAAACTAGGTGTTTATAAGTGTAAGTTCTTGCAGAAGGGCTTTGTCATCAGAGGGAAACTTAGTAATGATTCCCAGTTTATAATCATCTGCAGACTTTGTTAACCAGAAGTCTTGGTTCATAGTTTAGAGATCAGAAAACTAAGTGATGAACTAAAGAGGTCCCAGCTCTGGGCTAGTGGGACACCACTGGTCACCTTAACACTCTCTGATAAAGCACCTACTACCCACTCAGTGTGAGTTATTTTAGCCAATTAGCTATCCATCTTACCACATTGGGAACTGTTGGTAACTTACAAACTGTTAATAACATGTGGGATGGTATCAAACACATTGACTAGGTCAAGGTATGCCATGTGGGAAATGTGACCACTATGAACAGCCTGTGTTACCCTTTCAAAAAAAGTTAACCTGTTTTATTAGACAGGATCTACACTCAACAAAGCCAAACTGCTACTGGTCTAGCTTGATGAGATTTTTGATATTATAGTGTATCAGGTCAATCCTAATAAGTTCCATGACTTTGCAAATAAGATTTGTCAGGCTGATGCATCTATAATTATCAAGGTCAGTGGTGGGGCCAACATTTTGGAGTGGCATCACTACTACTGTGCGCCAAGCCTTGGGGCAAAGTCAGTGACTAAACTCAAGTTAAATAGTTTAAGGAATGGTCCTGTTAGAACTTATTTAGCACTGTTTATTATACAGCCATGTATATTATCATTTTCCACAGAGGAATTATTTTTAGTCTTGCAAAGTACCTCCAGTACATGTTCTTTAGTGATGATGGGGGCATTGAGAGATTCATGGATTTAGGTAGTCATCTCTTTAGTAAAATTTACACTGGATTTGTTTGCTAGTATGTTAGCAATGTCTACTGGATCAGAGTAGATGATGCCATTATGAATAAGTTCAGAATAAAGATGGATGTTATTTCTTGGTTTCTTAACATAGCTCAAGAAAGATTTTTAATTGGACTTTGCTTAAGATGCTAAACTAAGTTCATTGGCTGCTTTAATAAATTGAATAGCATTTTTCAAGATTTAGTCAATTTTTCTGATGTTATATGAGGACCATTTGATCTATAGTGAACTTTAAGGATTTTTTTTTTCTTTTATTCTAGAGTTTATTTATGCTGTTGGACCATCAAGGTTGTTTGTTTTAAAGATTCCATTATAGTTAGATCTGGTGGGGACTGAGTTCTATACATTTATCTTATCTAAGTCAGCATAAAACTCCTTTTTGAAGCTATCTACTGTGGCAAGATCTGAAGTCATGCTGCTATATGTGAATGTTGAAACTTCGCCATAGAATTTGATGAGATTAGCACTTTTGGAATCCTTGACTTCTGAGATAATGGTTTTACTGGGTTTAGAGATTTCAAAGGTAAAGGTCACTAGTTTACAACCCAGCTTAACTGGAGAAGGAGATTTCAGGGGAATGAAGAAGCTATATTTGTAAGGACCGGTTCAATAATATTATGTCCTTTAGTGGCTTTGTTAGCAATCTGGTCCAGAGAGTTCTATTTTATTAACTCTAACAACTTTTGGGCATATCTTGCTTTGGAGTTATATGTAGTCCATTTCATTGTGGAGTAGTTAATGTCATCCAAAATATTGTTGTCATTGTTTATATGGAGTTCAAGTACATTTAGGAATCTTACATGATTTTCAGGGGATATAGATGGGTGTCCTGTGACAAGCTACACATTGATAATTGGTCCTGTTTTGTGCGATTTGGAATGCTACAAGTTCTGTTTGTGAGTGTGAGGGAATCTATCTGAAGGTATTATAGTCCTTATCAAATATTGAGAAGCCACTGTAGTTGTCATTGGGTCTAAAGGGATGATAGAATTAAAACCCAAGTATGGAAGGAGTGCTTCCTGAACATTTAAACCAAGTTTCAGTAATTACAAAATTACACATTTTATATTAATTTATTTTGCTCTGTGCTTTCTAAGTCTCACAGTGATTTCTGCAGTGTGCATGAATTCACATCTGTTTAGATTTACTGGTATTATATTCTTGTTCGGTCACACATATATAGCTGCATGTTAACTGCTGTGCTTTATATGGTTTGAGAAGTTGTAATCACAATGATGGACTTTGAAAGCAAAACCTAAGTAGGTTACAAAAGTACACATTCTGGAAAATCATACACCAGACTGCATAGTTTTAGGCAGCATTCATATTGTATTTTTAAGGCATGGCAGCTATGATTAAAATAATATATACCATGCCAAAATCCTGTTTCACTACTTACCTGAATACTGAATGAAATGCTTATTAAATGTTCCCCTACCTCAAGCGTCCTCTTTTGAACATGCAAAATTTCTCTGGGTGGCATTTCACCATCCTCACAGTATGTTGAAGATGTGTCTGTAACTTGATTTATGTTGTAGAAGTGATGTACCAACAATGTATATACCTAGTTTGGTGAGCATTGTTTTTTTTCAAACAACTTATTATACCATAACATAATAACATACGTAAACATTCAGCATTTTAATACAGAATTATACCGGGAATTGTCCCTGTTTGAATAAATATTAGATGTTGACTATTAAGCAACATAATGCAGTCCTTTGCCATGAAAAAATATACTTCTATTAGAAAATTAGTCAGAATTATGTAGTAAGTATATTTTTCTGTATATTATACTTTTGAGTAGGTTTTAGGAAATGTTTGGCACCCAAAATAGCCTTGCATAACCAAACAGCAGAATGGTTGCCATACACTTCATAAGTGTGCTTTATATCCATCCATCCATCCATCCATCCACCCACCCACAACCCATCTTTCCCATTTTTGCACTTGGAGTTGGGGCGTCACCTCAACAGTGACAATCATCTTGAGCCAAGGTTTACACCACTGGGTGGCTAGCCCTGCTGTGGTAGTTCTTCCACACCACACACTCACATGCACACATACTCCTATGGTCAGTTTAGAGTATCTTGAAGCAGAATTGTTTATCAAGCAGATGAATCTCCTGTTTAGCAAGTAACGTAAATGTCCTACTCACTAGTTAAGGCATAACAGTTCTTATGCATTCCATTGTGTTTAGTGAAGTGAGGGTTTTAAGAGTCAAGGAATTAATAATGCTGAGAGAATAAAAAAGGTTGACTATGTAAATGTGTTTTGAACAAAAGTAATTAAATCTATACTATGTATTATGTTAAGCAGTTTAAAATTCTTGTAGAATAGCAGATGGAGGTCATTAGAAACTAAATCCAAAAGAATATGTTAAATGGATTATCAAATGAATGTGTACTGTGGGGAAAAATAGGAATGGAGACGAAGGGAAAAAGGTGGGAACAGGGAAACAATAGATAGGAAGACATGATGAGAAAGAGGGCCAATGAAAAAGGAAAAAAAATCAAGAGGAATAAGAAAAAAAGAAAGTAAAGGTTAAGCAGAGTAGGTTAGCATAGTATTTAAGAAACACGAAAAAAAACATCACTAGGTGAGGCATGGCCTCTGACTCTCAGGAGAGGTTGTCAGGTATACACAGCATGTAATAAGATATTGAAGCATGATATGAGACGGTATTGAAGGCTGTGATGAGTAGATCTGTGTGAAAAGCATAGTGTCAGCAGGGGCTATAGGCATGAAAATAACTCTGAGTGTAATTCAGAGCATAGCATTTTCATACATGGCTGTAATTGAACTAGCCTTTACTGCTCTGAGCACAGGCGAATTGTATCAAATGTTTTAAAAGTCACTTAAGTCATAACTTGTAAAAGACTATGAAATACTGCGAATAAAACATTAATTTAGACAGCTGAGTCAAACTTTTACCTAATTGTAAATATTAAACAATGTATTCCACTTAGGTTGATGCTCCTGTTGGTACTGTACCTGGAGCTGTTCAAAGGGATGCTGCTCCCATTCTGGGGTACTCTTTATCAGGCTTGCCACTGGTAAGTAATATGTCATAATCAAAGGCAATTATTTACAATTATTGAAATAATGAAATTCCATGTTTATGATATGAACATTATGTGATGTAGACACCATGGTAATTTTACTATTTTAGTGTTTTTGTTTTAATTAAAGTAAGTAAACGCAGATTACAAATACAGAACGATGGATAAAGCAAACTGTAGTAGTAAAACTAGTAAATATAAAAAGTTGCAACCTCTTTCTGTGGAGAGGTCTTTTGTAGCACTATTCATTGATATTTTTCATTCTCACTTCTACAGTAGCTTATGGGTAGTGTCCTGCCAAGGACTTAGCATCCGACCAACACGCCAAACCTGTAACTCTCCTCCTTCCCTAACTCATTCTGACTGCAGAAAGGCTGCACTCTTTTTGGAGGGAATTACATCAGCAAACAGAGTGGGGTAAATTTTTATAATTTTACTGCCAGCTTGAGGAGAAACATCCCTCTGGCTTCAGAGGAACAGCAGTTGGTCTAAAGCTTCTTGCCTAACAGATAAGACCCATTTTGGGGGACTCCTTCCTCTCTTAAATATTTTATTGAATATTTGTGGTATTATTTCTAATCTGCCTTAACATAAAAAAGAACAGCTCTTTGTGGTATTCCACTTAAGAATACTGGCTTCTATCAGGAATTGTGTGTGTTTCTGTTTATTTGGCTCATTTTTCAATATTATGTAGAAACTGTGATTTTATAAAAATATTAAGTATTTGAGCTGTTTTTTTTTTCTACAGCTGGAATGTGTTTTTCCTGTCTATTATTGTTTTTAACAGAATTAAGATGTTTTCTCATTTCTGAGGTAATAAATGTTCTGTGGTAGTATTAGTCTTGATTACGTAATTGGATAATTAGTGTTAGTATAAAATGGATGTAATATGGGGGTAGGACTATCTGATGAAGTCCTGTTGTTAGGGACAAAAACACGGTGATAAAGTTAAGCATTTTATGCTTTTTTACATTATTTTTTCTTAATAAAATTCACGTTGGTAGCTTTTTGGTCTGTTTGTCCTTTATCCTAAACCTCCACAGTGTCATTGTTTTGGATTTTTAGTTGGCGCTTTTGGCATTTGAGACACTGGTATCCATTTGGCTTTTTTGACAATTTTCAATATACTTCTTAATGTTTACTAGCTTGGAGAAGAAAAGTGTGTGCTTGGTGCTTACTAGTGAACACTTACCTTCTCCCAGTGTTACTGAGCATACTGTACCAGTAATCAGATTTTTTCATTGGCTACAGCATGGATAATATTCCCAGTCCTGCTTCTTTCACTCCGGTTGTTCCAAAACAGAAAAAGCAAGTAAAAGTATTGCCTCAGCCTATGGTTAATGACTCTGGCATGACCAAAGATGATTCTGCAGACTAATTATCTATTGCCTGAACTCCCTCTCGTGTAGCTGAAATGGCCACTATGGACAGGGGATCAGACACATCCTCCAGGGCTGTTCCAGTACCTGTTATAGATATAGATGAATGAAACACTTTAGGTGCAGGAGTTGTCTGGGGAAAGAGACTTCTTGCCAGGAACAGTAGGCCGACCCCTGATCACTTTGCCAATATGAATATACCTAGAAAAAAGAAACAAAAACTTAATTACACGGTAGATGATCAGGATGTTTCTGTATATAAGTCAGATGTTATATAAAGTTCAAGTGCAGGTATTGCCAGAAAATAGTAACTGTTTTTAAAGGATGAGGATTCTGACAGAGTCAGAGGGGTGAGTCTTCTTAAGAATCCATTGCCTAGAACTCCGAAACTTCAGATAGTAAACCAGAAGTTAATCCTAGACAAGTTTCTTCTTTTGCTGAGACTTTTGCTAGATTCAGTGATATTTTTGCTTGGGTGCAAACAGAGGCTCCTTCAGAAATGGGCAGATTTTATAATCTGTTAGATGAAGTTTCTAATTCTGCACCTCTTCCTTCCATTATGCTAGCTGTTGAAGGTGGTGTTAAAGCTGCTTTCAAGGCTCCTGACTTACTGGCTGCAGTTCCAAAGAAAGCCAATAAGCAGTATAGGGTCTCTCTAGATTATAAAAGTCTTTATTCTCAGTTGTCAGATGACCTTGCTGCAGTAACTCCACCAGCAACAGCCAAAAAGAAATTGTTGGCTTTCTTTAAACCAGTGCCCCCTGTTAAACAAGGTAAGAGACTGTTTGTTTCTACTGTGTTAGCCTTTAGGATCTTGAATTATCAGTGCTATATGTGGAAGTTTGTGTTAAAATAATGTGCTTATAGTTTGGAGGAATTTGCTGCTTTGTTGTCTCCAGAAGGTAGGTCATATTTTAGATCGTTTCTAACTTGACTCAAGTTTCTAAACATGCTTTGAGAAGTGTGTCTAGAGCTTTTGCTTCTTAAGTGATGTTGAGATTTGTTTGGTTGTATAATCAGATTTTTTTGATGATTTGAAGTCTGAAATTCTTAATTCACCACTTAGCCTAGATCTGATATTTTGGCCTGTGGCTACACAGATCCTGAAACAATAGGATGATACAGGCAAATTGATGCATAAAATCTCAATTTTTTTTTTCATGTACCAAGGCTGCTTCTCAGTCCTTTAGAGGGCAGAGCAAACAGAAATCCCAAATAACAGGCCCCCAAAAGAAAATGTTATGAGGATAACTCTTCCAAACCAAGTAAAATACGCAACTTTCCCAAAAAGAGTCAAACTCCAGCTAATGAATGAGTATCCTGGGAACTGGATCACTTTACCCACACATTGTACCCCAGTTTCCCTACCTCTGTCATATCAACTGACCCACAACCCCTTAGCTTGGGGTCAGATGGTTTCAGACAGATGGATGTTAAATGTTATTCAGAAAGGATTTAATTGGCAGTGGGTGTACTTTCCTCCTCCTTTCAGGGGAATCACTCACATCCACCAAACCAGATGGACCTGTTTCTACCAATACTACAACATATTTTAGAAGCAGGGATCATAGAATCAGTACCTGCAAAGCACATGGGTAGAGATTTTTATTCCAGGATATTTTTTGTAGCAAAGAAGGAGCACACATTGGAGACCTGTGTTAGATCTGTCTTTCATAGATTTATCCCCTTATAAGCCTAGCCGTGTAACCCAAATGTGACCCACAAATTTGATTTATATACATGGTGATTTACTGACTGCATCTGTCCGTCAGAGACATAGGAGCAAGACCAGGGATGAATTTCCAGTTACACATCCATTGGTGTACGCTTCACTTAAAAAGTGACAGGGAGGAACGCTGCTTCACGTGGATGGGGAGCCTGTTCCAGAGAATGGGAATTCTCTGACAAACATATCTGTGTCTCTAACATGTCCTATGTATGTCTCAAGAAAAACTTAGGTCTTTTAATCTAGTGGTTCGGATGCTGTTTGTTTTGCGGATGTGCAAAAGGTTCATCAAAGTAGGGTGCAGGGATGTCTTGTATGCCAGGCGAAGATCTCCTCTCAGAAGTCTGTATGATACAGAGTAAAATTTGGGGCGTTGAGGCAATCAGCATAAGGCATTGTGTTTACTGCTTGTATTCTTTTTATAAGGAACCTTTGTGGACGTTCCATTTGGTACATGTGTCTGGTTAGGTACATACCAAATGGGGCATTATACTCTATGATGGGTACGATGAGTGCTGAGTATAGTGGTATGATGACTTGTCTGGACCTAAATGCCATGCCCTTGTGTATAAGTTAAACAGCACAGAAGGATTTTCTTGCTGCCTTGGATACATGTTGGATAAAGGCTAGTTTACTATTTGCATGAGTTCCCAGATCCCTGACCAGTGAATCAACTTTTAAGGGTGTTTTAGTGATTGTGTAGAAACCTGAAGTGGCCAACTTCCCAAAAGGTACTATAATGTACTTCTTAGTATTGAGTTTAAGCTATGGCTTTATCATCAAACATTTTTCTATATTAGACATTCCTGAGGGGTGTCCTCATCTTGGGGTGATTCAGTGACTGCTACCAATTTGCAGTCATCTGTGAACTTAGTCAGCCAAAGGCCTTTGACACTGGCTTTCAGATCTGAGATGTAGATGACAAAGAGGAGTGGGCCCAGCACAGAGCCCTAGGGGACTCCACTGGTGACCAGCCTGTTTGTGAAGGTGACTTCATCAATTCTAACCTCATGGGTCCTGTCAGTGAGTCAGCTAGCTAGCCAGCATGTCATAAAAGGTTTTATATCTAGTTCTGTAAGTTTGTTGACAATTCCTGAGTGGGATGTTGTATCAAATGCTTTAGCCAGATGTAGGTAGGCAGTATGCATCATTTTCCCCTCATCAATTGCCTTAGTGATCTTTTCAAAGAAGTCCACCAGCTTCATTAAGCATAAAAGTCCTTTGAGAAATCCAAACTAGGAAGAATCCAGTATCTGGAGGTTTTCTCTGTGCTTTTCTCAACCTTTATGTGAAAGTTCCAAAATTCAAGATGTTGACTCTTCAGTCAGTGTTTGCACTGCTTCCAGACTGTTATCTTATGGTAACACTGGATCTCAAAGATGCTTGCCATCGCATACCCCTTGCTGACAATTTCAGGAATTTTCTAAGGTTTGCTGTGTCTGAATCACATTTTCGTGCTCTGCATTACCCTGTGGACTCTCCAGTGCACCCTGCACCTTGAGTGTTCACAAAGTGTATAGCCCCAGAGGTGGCTCACTGCAGATTGCAGGGCATCCACATTTTTTACCTATTTAGATGACTTGCTTATTTTTCCTGAGTCTTCTCCCAGATGTGTGGAGTCCTTAACAAAGGTGTCCAACCTCCTGTCACATCTGGGATTTCACATGAGTATACAAAAGTCTTGTCTCTCAGCCTCTCACGAAATTATCTTTTTGGGGTGTCTGATAGATGCATGCCAGCAAAAGGCCTTCTTTCCAAGAGAAAAGGTAATAACAAGCAGATCTTTCTGAGTTTTTCTCAATATCTTTAGGCTCCTGCAAGTGAATTCTAAAGGGTTATGGACCTTTTGGAAACCATCACCCTAACCATATCACTTGCTTGATTACACATGAGAAAACTCCAATGGCACCTAAAAAAATGCTTGGACCCAGCACTTACACCCTTGGACTTTCAGATTTCAGTAGGGTTTGTAAGGTGAGCATTGCAGTGATGGAAGGATGAAATGGCTGTCAATATAGGACTCCCTTTCTTTTTATCAATCTCCAGTTCAGTCTGTCCAACAGTCTCTTCAGATTATGCTAGCGGTACAGTTTCCATGGGAATAAAAGAACATGTTCTGTGGGACTTTTCGTACAGACAAAACACATAAACATCAAGGAAATTCTGGCAGTGATTTATGGCTTGAAATCTCTACATCATGTTTGGGCTCCTGACCCTTTAGAGGTGGTTACAGACAACACCACAGCGATGTGACGTCTCAACAAATAATGAGTATAAGGTCATAACCTGATGTTGATTGGCACTGATGGCTTGGGAGTTGGTTCTGCATCATTTTCTTACTCTTCAGGCCTCCTACATTCTGTCAGAGCAAACATTGTGGCAGACAGACAGACAAACTCGGCAGATCCTGAACAAACCCTCACAAGTGGACACCCTGTACAGGTGTACTCCAGGACTTGATCCAGATGTGGGAGGGGGGACACCTCAATTAAATTTGTTCACCTCTTTACAAAACAGACAACTAGAAAAATTATGTTTAAGATATCCTTGCAGCCATGCATGGAGAACAGATACTTTGTCATTCCCTTGGTCGGGAGTATTCCCTAATGCTTTTCCACCCTTTCAAATGAGTTCCAAAGTATTTCAAAAGATTCAGAAAGAATTACCAAAAATCCTTATGGTGGCTCCCTTTTGGCCCAGGCAAAATTGGTTTTCCCTTCGTAATGAATTGGCCAAGGGCAATTACCACAAGCTTCTTCACAAACTCAATCTACTCACATTACACAAAGGAAGTTTTATACACCCCAGCAGCAATCAACTACAACTGGCAACCTGGATGATTCAATTTTAATATCTTTTAGGCACCGTTTTCAGGAGGACGTGCAGCAGGTACAAATGGAAGCAAGTGAACCTGCTATGTTGGCAAATGGAAGAGATTTTCTAGTTGGTGTCCTGCCAGCCACAGAGGTCGCAAAAGGGATGAAGCACCTCTGGCTTTCAAACATTTGTGTGAGCTTCTTAAAGATGGCTTGTCATATGCTTCCATCAAGGGGCATCTGGCAGCCGTCTCACCTTTTTATGGATCCCCTCTTTCTTTTATGTTTGTGGTGAAAGTTTCCAAAAGGAGTATTGCACATGAGACTCCCTTTCAAGTAAATTCCTCCTCCTCCTTGGGATCTTAGTTTTCTTCTAGAAAAACGGACCTTAATTCACTTTGAACCAGCCTCTTAGGCTGACTTGCAGTTAATTACTTGAAAAACTGTTTTACCCATTGCTCTAACATCTGCAACATGAGTATCTGAGTTGTAGGCTATCATGATGGGTGAACTTTATTTGTTCTTCCATAGGAATAGGGCTAGATTATGGACTAATCCTTCATTCATGCCTGAAGTTATTTCTGAGTTTACTTTGAATCAAGCATCAATCTACTAGTTTTCTTCCCAGAGCCAAAAAAGAAGAGAGAACAGATTCAACATATATTGGATGTGCAGAAGCAGCTCAGGTACTACCTTGACAGAAACAAGTCCTTTAGGAAGGCTAAACAGCAGTTTGATTCCTATGTTTGAACTCAGAAAGGCCAAGCCATGTGAAAACAGAGAATATTAAGACGGTTGTCCTCAGCTATTCCCACCGTGATATGTAACTATTCCAGGCAAAGTTAAAGCACATTCTATCAGTGCCTTGTCCTCTTAGATGGCATACTGGAAAGGGGTGGACTCAAGAAGTATTCTAGAAGCAGCAACTTGGCCCTCTATTCATTCCTTCATAAAGCAGTACAAACTGGATTCCTTCTGTAGGTCCAGGACAGGATTTGCTAGGACCATTCTCCAGGGGTTTCTGGACCCTTAACCTTCCTCCTCCCATGTAGTGTAAGCTTAGGGTGTATAATCACAGGCTACTACTGCAGTGAAAATTAAGAACATAGTTCAGTTGTGTAAGTCCTGCTTACCCATAAGAGTAGATGTTCGAATTTCTTCACTGCTGCAGTAGCAGCACCCACCCACCATCCCCCTTTGTAGACAGTGGAGGTTGGACACAATCTCCTTTGTTATGTTTATTATTGTTGTTGCTTGGATTATTTTTATTGTGATTATTGATTGTTGGTTGTTGGCTCAGGATGAATCTTCCTTCCTTTCTTGGGGCAGAAAATCCTGAAGATTTACCTCACTTTCATTGCTGATATATTTCCCTCCAAAAGGGTGCAGCCCATCAGCAACCAGAGTGATTGAGGGAGTGGGGTTAGAAGTTTAGCAAGCTGGTCAGGTACTCTGCCCTTGGAAGAACACTACCTGTTGGCTACTGCAGTAGTGAAATAATTCAAACATCTGTTGTTATGGGTAAATAGGACTTAACAGTACTTTTCATGAGTGTCAGTAATTATACAGTCAATTATTCAAGCAGTCATTGGATACACTGTACAAGGGTAACATATATCAGATAATGTTCTTGTTGTATCAACTGATGTAACAGAGAACCCTCCATGATGGCCGTAACTTGGGTATATTTTTCTATCAGTCAGAATTCAGATTTGTTTAGCAAAATTCCACATTTGGAGATGTATCCATGATTGGATGATCTATGCTGTGATATAGTGTGTGGCTTCATAATCCCTTCACAATCTGTTATTTCCAACCTCAGCAGTTAGCTCCTTTGCCAGCA
The DNA here is from genome assembly GCF_019279795.1 of Protopterus annectens. Taxonomy (NCBI): domain Eukaryota; kingdom Metazoa; phylum Chordata; order Ceratodontiformes; family Protopteridae; genus Protopterus; species Protopterus annectens. The sequence continues at coordinate 27,572,949 of NC_056731.1, forward strand.
GCAATCACTCAAAAAATAACACAGATTTAACTGTGTATTATCAAACAGGTGCTATAAGAATAAGCATGTACCCAATTAAAAGAAAATGCTTCAACAGTGGCAGTAGTGACTCTCATTGTAGGGATATAGAGGACTGTATTCCTAATTTAGTAGGCTTCTCTGATAGATAAGATAATATAGTGAGAACATATGTTTTACTTCTTACACTGAGGATCATCCTTGATGGGTCCTGGACTGAGCACAATTCCAATCAGTAGCACCAGGATGGAAGGAACTAAAGGATGACATGATACCAGAACACAGATGGCTGAGTGCTGAAGAACTTAAATCTCAAATGTAGCCTATCTCATATGCTGTTGAGACGTTAAGGCTTGGTGAAGGTGTTCCCTGAGGACTAAATGTCAAAGGCACAAACACCTGCATTGTAGTAACCATTAAAGCAAACACTGGCGATTGGCACCATTCTCATGGCGTATTCAATGACCACAGCATTTGCTAGTGATCATTTTGGAAGACTGAGGGCAAATGATAATGCAGGTGACATTCCACTTTTGAAAGTATTTGCTTGATAGAAAGAAGTCCTTCTTTAAAGTAAAGGAGGCAAGAAACACAACCAGGGCTGTGAATGGCCCCCTCTTTACAGCTTTCTACCACTACCAGGAAAGTCAAGAGATTGGTAAAATGGTAAAACTAGCTTCAGAAGGAAGTCATTGTTTATACTTGTGAAAGACCAGATGAAGTAAGGTATGCATTGCAGAGGAGACAGCTACCAGAAAGAGTATTCTCCAAGAAATTAAGTTCAGCACTGCTGGGCTAGCAAGTTCAGATAGCCCATAAACAAGACTGCCTACCATGAATTTCACATCCCACTGGGGAACAGAGATGCAAGACCTCTTTAAAGAATTGCATATCCATCTAGTGCTAGGCCACAGGTTAGCCTTGCACAAATCATGGTGCATATAAGTAGATGAAACATATGCCCAATGACCATGAAATAACTGACATCCACATCATGCATTGTCTGACAGGTCAGAATCACCTATAGACTAGCAAACTCTAGTAGTATGGGCTACTGTTCCATCCAGACTGAGAAATATTCCAGGTACTGGAATGTAGTTACTATGTAGAAGGCTTTCTGATAGGTTCAGTTATCTTAGAGACCCCTGCTGAGAAGTACAGCAGGACAAAGAATCTAAGGTGGAGTTTGTTGCTGGTTAGGACTGTGAGGTTTTCTTGTACTTTTAGGGACTTTGCAGCCCAAAAGCATGTATTTGTCAGTCACTATGGGGGTGATGAGAATAAGTTTTTGTCTTTCTTCCCTTACCCTTGAAATGAGTGAAATCAAAGGAAGAGGTAGGTGTCTTGCACCAAAGGGTGTGTGTGTGTGTGTGTGTGTGTGTGGGGGTAGGGCTGCCTCCTTTTCAGATGACCAAAGTGGGACATTTTTTGTTGAAAAGTGAGATTTTTCAGGACGAAACATACCCAGGGCCAGTGCAAAGTACATAACTTCACTTTTTTGTCCAATAAAAGTTTATTGTTCTATATATATATATATATATATATATATAGAGAGAGAGAGAGAGAGAGAGAGAGAGAGAGTTGCATATGCTATTTCATGTAACATTTAGGTGGTTCAGATACATAACTGTTTTATGCAACAATTAAAGAAAACTTAGGATTTCTTTTTGTCCTAAAATCTCAGGACAGTTATAATTTTTTTTAGTTTTTTTTTTTTGCAGGGCACAACTGCCCAAAGAGGGACTGTCCCTCGCAAAGAGAGACAGGTGGTAACCCCATGGGGGAGTGCATCCAAAGTTACCTCCCCTTTTCCTTCTAGACTGACCGGAAAAGAAATAAAACCATGTTCTACTATATGAAGAGAATCCAATCTCATCATTGCCCCACTTGTGAAAGACTAACCAAGCATGGCCTCTCAATCTCAAGTTTCAGAGAAAACTTTTATAATAATCTGCAGCAGGTTCTGCTATCGAAAGGGAAGACTTGACAGAAGGTTAGTTGCACTTGTGTACCACTCCAAAGCCTGACAGTAGAAGTGGTGACCTTCCTGAGTGGTGGCCCTGAAGCCTGTACCACCTCAGAGTCCATTGCGCAATCCACATCCTCGGGGGTCCGAATATAGATATAAAATCAACAAGAAGAGGATAGTACTGTTGGAACTGAATTCATCCTCAAGTCTTACTTAGTCTGTACCTTCATGTGGTGGACCCTGTTTTCACAATCTTTCACCAAAACAACACTGATGTAGGTTTTCCAAGATGGCTGCAGAGTGGTCAACAGGTTAATTTCAGTTCTTCCAGTGTGAAAAAAGATGCTGATGGATAAGGGCCAGTAATTCTGCAATTTTTTAGTAAAATTCAGTTCCTAGCTACAAAGTGTACAACCTGGATGCCAGCAAATAAGAAACTTACAGAGCCTGAAGATAACTAGAAAAGGTAAAGAGAAAACACTGACTGGGAAGAATCCTGCAGCTGTTCAGCAAAAATCAATTCAAGCTGCAACTCTGGTATAAGAGATAGTTTCCAGTAATTAGAGGAAAAATTAAGTATGCTGAGCTGATTAAAATAAATGAAACATTGAAGGAATATATTAAACCAAATAACGAAAGGCTGGAAAAATGGAAGAAGCTTAGAACAATTATTCAGATGAACTGATAAAACTGCAAAAAAACAGAGAGAGGTTGAAATGAAAAAAAAAAGTTGGCTAAATATGAGACTGCTCAAGAAGAACTGTTTCAAAAAAGAGTTGGAGGACAGAACACACAGAGGAAACCAGAGATTTTCTGCTATACTAGAGAAACTGGAAGGAACAGACTGTATTAACTTTATGAAAGCACAAATAAGTAACTGGACTGGTATTCCACAGCAGATTTGTTAATTGTAAGGGCACATCATGTATATGCTCCAAACCTGGCTATGGGAAAGCAGCCAAAACCTATATTAGTAAAGATGTACTCATACCAGCAGAAAGAGTTGATCCTGACAAAGTTGTGGCAGATAGCCAAAGGAGTTAAACTTGGAGACAGTAGAGTGTTTGTGGAAAATGATTATTCACTGTACACTAGGCAGAAGAGAAGCAAATTTACCCCAGCAATTAGGCAACGTTGAGAGGCAGGTGTGAGACTCAAGCTGCTGTATCAAGCTGTCTTCAGAATATTTTTTCCTAGAGGATCAAAGCTGTTTTTTGATACAGAACAGGCTAAGGAGTAAATACAAAAGTTCATCCAATAAAACGTGAGCCATGAAACAGAAGGGGACTCTGTTTTTCATTCTTCTGATAATAAAGCTCATAGGGAGACTTTGCCAGTGAAACCTTTTCAGCATTCCAAAGAAACATGCTTGAGAGACAGAAAAAAAAAGGGTTGACTAGAAGAATCATGAATACTTTAGACTTGAACTGGAGTCTGGGGTTGGGAGATAGAGATCAACAGGAAGAAGACCAGCAACCCTGAAATTAATGAATAAATGTAAGACTATAAAACATCAGTCAAGTTTGTGAAATATGGCTTTACAAGAAAAAGTGGCTAAGAAAGACTGGACTTTTATTGACTTTGTTAAACTTGTGAGGGACTGAAAAGCATATACCCCACTTCATATCATTATTGTTTGGAAGAACACTAGAAGGAGAAAAAGAAAAAAGTAACTGTAAATAAAACAAATTTTGTTCTTAGCATTAGTATAAAACATTTCTTGATATAAATTATTTATTATTATATTGTAAACCATTTTCAGTAATTGATGATGTTAAGTTGTCAATCTCGCCTTCATTCTTGCTGGATGGGTTCGGAGCCGATCTTTGGCTCCGACTCGGCCAATACTAAAGCTCGAGAGCTTATTCCACCGGCTCGAGGCTCCCCTATATCCCACAATGCTAGGCGGTAACTACTCAGATCTCGTTTGCCGCTTAGCTGACGAGGTGCTTTTTTCTACCGGCTCTGGCAGGTTAGTGAGTTTTTCTCGTCAAAAACTTCAATTTTTCTACCCCTATCCTTTCTATTCAGTTTAGTTTTTAAATAGAGTATCCCTTTAGTTAAAGTCGGGTCTCCCTTGTGTTTGTATTCCCTTTTTATCCCCTTTTAACTTTTAGGCCTTTGGCCCACTCCCTTTTTTCCCCTGTCCTTCAGTGTGACTGGATTTTTTCATTGGGTTAAAGGGTGTGTCTGTGTGTTGTGTCTGTGTTACAGTCTCTTTAGGATGTTTAAAGACTCCAAGGTCTCAGGCTTCAAGAAGTGTGATTCGTGCTGTCAGAAAATGTCTCTGACAGACGGTCACACTTCTTGTGTCTATTGCCTGGGACCTTTGCACCTGCAGGACTCATGTGCTGTTTGCCATGCATTCAGCCCTAGAGTCCTGCAGGAACGCAAAAACAAACTCATACTTCGAGGCTTGTTAAAGCCTGAAGGCCCCTCGACCCAGTCTGCGTCGGGGAAGCCTTCAAAGACTTCCAGGCCGTCGGCTCCAGCTTCAGAGCCGTCTGCTGGGAGCATTAAGGCTGCTTCGACATCGGCTCCGGCTGGAGTCGATGTTTCGAAGTCTCAAACCGTTATCTCGGCTCCGGCCGGAGCCGAGGTTACTAAGACTCAGTCGGCTTCGATAGTCTTATCGGAGCCACCTTCAAAGAAGAGGTCGAGGTCCCCTTCCATCGGCTCCATCCACTCAGCTCCGGGATCCCCTCTTCTGTCTGAGCGGAGCCATAGGTCCCATTCCTCTCGGTCCTCCAGGCTGTCCGACCATGACTTACAAAGGGTGGTGAGTAGACTTCTCAAGTCCGAGGCACTGGCCCAAATGCTGCATAGCCCTACTCAACAGTCAGTGGCTATTCCCATCCCTGCTTCTATTCCTCTTCCAACTCTTTTGAGTTCGGAGCCGGGGCTCGTCGGAGCCGTGGCTGTTGGTGCGTTGGAGCCGATACCTTCCCTTTCGGCTCCGTCGTCTGCTCAGATTTCCTCCTTAGAGGGATCTCGACGCCGGGCTTCCCTCATCGGCTCCGAGGGGGCGAGTGGCATCGGACCCTTGTCCGACCCCGTTCTCCCTCTCAGAACGTCGGCGCTGGTGAGTTCGGCTCCAACATCGGCCTCGGAGCCGTCCCTGTCGGTGCCGGGGGGGGTCCTTGTCTCCTCGGAGCGGGGTCCTTCGGCCTTGGCTGATCGGGGCGCCTTCGAGGTCATGTGGAGCGTGCTAGACCCAGTGTCTACCCCACAGTCGGCTCCGTCAGCTCCTCCCTCTTCAGTGCCTGCGGTGGTTTCTACCCACCCCCTCGTAACAGACTGTAGAGAGCCAGCTCCTCAGGTTTCCCCATTGGGAATATCCTCCTCTTCCAAGGCTTCTCCTGATCCGGTAGGAGAACCCCCTCGGAAGGGACAGTGCAAGAGGAAGCACATTGACTCCCCTGAGTCTATAACGTCTGACACCGACTTGGAGGAATCTGAAGGTTCCCCTCGGTCCCCCTCTGAGGATGTCTCTTTTGCTGACATCCTTGAAATCCTTAAACAGAGGGGGAACTGGCCCGCCCTTAACCCTTCAGAGGACGAGTCGGTTTACCTTGAGGTGTTTGGCTCTCGCCCTTCCACCTCCTGGGTGTCTCCTCCCTTTGACCCCCTCATGGAAGTGGTGGCAAGGAAGGCTTGGACGGCCCCTGATTCGGTGGAACCTACCCCAAGGAGGCCGTCAAAATTTATTACTGCCCCAAAAGAGAAACAGTTCCTATCCAAAGGTGTCTCTGTTGATGCCATGGTGGTGGCTGCAGCCACTAAGAAGGAATTAGCCGATCCTTCGGTACCTGTCCATCCTCCTAATAAGGAGTCTAGGACCATGGACAGGTATGGTAAGCGGATGTTTTCCTCAGCGACCTTTGCCATGCGGTCGCTGAACTACTTGTGTCACTTCACCCGTCTCCAGAGGGATTTACTCAAAGATATGGGTGATGCTATGCAGGATCCAACAGCTGAGGGGTTCCAAGACAAAATTAACTCCCAGTTGGCAACCCTGAATTCGATTGTAAACTCCTCCATGCGGCTTATCTCATATGCGGCTGATGGGGCGAGTAGGTCCGCAGGCACAGGTGTAGCTTTACGATGCCACGCCTGGATACGGCTTTGCAATTTTGCGGACCCTTTCAAGGCGTCCTTCACCAATTCCCCCTTTGATGGCTCAACGTTGTTTGGACCTCAGGTGAAGGATACATTGACTTGGTGCGAGCAGGAAGGTAAGGCTCTCTCTGCCATGGGAGTCCGTTTTTCTACCCCTTCCAGACCTTATCCCAAAGGTCAGAGGGGGGGGGGAATGTGGTTCCGCAAACCACAAGGAGTCTCATCTGACGCACAAAGTCGATTCCCCTCTAGAGGCAGAGGGGGGAACAACAATAGACGCCGCCCTAGGGGCAGAGGTGGTCCGCAAAACCAGGGTACCAGAGAAACATTCTCTGATAAACCCTTTCAGCATCACTGAGGAGCTGCCCGGCTGTCCACCTTCGGAGGCAGTCGGGGGAAGATTATCACTGTACCCAAAAGCCTGGCTTTCCCTCACTCAAGACAAATGGGTACAGTCGATCATATCCGAGGGTTACAAAATCCTCTTTATTCACATCCCATCCCAACCCAAAGGATCTCTTCCAGACATTCCACCCAGTCTAAGGGAACAAGCGGCATTAGAAATATCAAAGCTGCTGTCAAAAAGAGCTATCCAACCAGTCCCAGCAGACCAGCAAGGATCCAGAATCTACTCCAAATTCTTTTTGGTACCAAAAAAAACAGGGGACTGGAGACCAATACTGGATCTCAGCAAGCTAAACAATTATGTCAAAAAAACAAAATTCCGGATGGTCACGCTACAGTCCATACTACCCTTCTTGGGTCAGGACAATTGGATGTGCTCGTTAGACCTTCAGGATGCGTACTACCATATCAAAATGCACAGACGCTCCAGGAGGTTTCTCCGCTTCAGTCTGGGAGCCAGTCACTACCAGTTCAGAGCCCTGCCCTTTGGGCTCACTACCCCCCCCCCCCGAGTGTTTACCAAATGTATGGCAGTGGTCGCGGCTCACTTGAGACGTCAAGGATTCCAGGTGTTTCCATATTTGGACGACTGGCTCCTTACCGCCTCCACCAGGCATCAACTGCTTCTATCCAGAGACTTCACCATCCAAACTTGCCAAGCTTTAGGCATTTCAATAAATTTCGAAAAATCTGCCTTGTCGCCTTGTCAATCTATTACCTTTATAGGCGCCACCTTAGACACAGTTCATCTTTCCGCCAGACTAACAGAGCAAAGAGTATTAGATATCCGCAAACAAGTTTACCTTAGCTCGTTTTCATATGCGGATCCTCCAGTGAATGCTGTTTTCTCAATGGTCCTACCAACAGCTCCCGATGTCTCACATCATCCTACTAACTCAATCATGCAAGAATCACCTGTCTTGGTGGATCACATCACCTCAAGTTCTCCAGGGCAGACCCTTCATTCCTCCCCTCCCAATCGCCACGGTGACAATGGACGCCTCCCTGATCGGGTGGGGGGGGCATTATCAGGGCAGGACAGTCCAGGGCATGTGGCAATCTTTCGAGTGCCACTTGCACATAAATGTTTTAGAGATGAGAGCAGTGCTTTTAGCGTTGCAAGCCCTTCAGGACTCTCTTCCCACAGGGACTATTGCAATTCAGACGGACAACATGTCCGTAGTGTGGTACATCAACAAACAGGGCGGAACCAAGTCCTACCCCTTATATCGAGAGG